>NW_024828369.1:0-1481 GCF_019175285.1 Sceloporus undulatus
TATTATTATTATTATTATTATTATTATTATTATTAAGCCAACTGCTTCCCCCAGGCAACTCCACATCCTAACAACAGGCCTCGATCTGCTTCCCACACTGCTCCTGCCTCTCCAGTTCCCCCAAGGCAGATTTAGATCTAACATTGCAACAATGCAACCAAGTTTAGAAACAGAGGCAATTCAGGAAGAAGATTATCTACTTTACCTTCCTCAAGAGTTCAAAGATATACCCATGTTAGTCTGTAGAATCAGTATGTAGAGAGATCTTGTAGCATCTTTGAGATTAACTAAAGAAAGGTGTTGGCAGCATGAGGTTTGTAGACTGAAGTCTATGAAAGCTCATGCTGCCAATTTCTTTTTTTCATTTAGTCTCAAAGGTGCTACAAGATCTCTTTGCATACTTCCCTAAGCAATGTTGATGTAACTTCCTTTCACTCAACTTCTGTAAAGTATTTTTCTGACTCTGAAGAAGGAGAATATTCAAATTCTGGGGAACAGGAGGACTGAGGCCCTGTCCAGACTGGCCTTAAAGGCCAGGTTGGGGTGGAGTCAGGGTGCAGGGTCCATATAATACACAACCTGGCTCTGCTTCCAGGGCAATGTGGCACTGTGCACTGCACTGCACTGCACTGCACTGCACTGCACGTGGTGTCATGGCACTCCACAATGCAGTTTTTGCAGCTCCTTTTTGTGCCCTTGATAGGCCAGATCAGGGCTGTGGCGTGTAGTTGCTGCAGCCCTGTTCTGGCTGTAAAAGGAGTGGCTGGAGGCACAGCCCCTTAGCAACAGAATAAAGAGTCCCAGGCTGATCTGGCTGTAAAAGGGGCAGCTATCTGCACAGCCCCATAGCCAGAGAGGGACATGTTTATCAAAATAACTTTATTTCTCTCCTATTTAAGGATGCAGGAGTTTTGAAGTTGCAGGACTCTCACCCTGATTCTGCCAGAGTTCTAACCTTTCAGCTGTGGGGCAATCATGTTTCCAAAATCAAAGACATTCTCATGATTGCACTTTTTCCATTTAATTTTAGCGACATAGTTAAATCAGGATGGGATAATGGCACACAAAGCAGAAAGTCTATATGCACTTCCTCCAGAAGTTCTGAATCTTCTTAAGTCTGGCCTCATTGATGGGACAATTTCAGAGCTTCTAACTGATGCTTTGGTGCCTTGCAAAGGAGACTGACCCTTAAGGACTCTACTGAGAAGAGGGCAAATACTTTTGTCAGATGTTCCCAGGAGGCCTCTGCCTTATCCATTTACAAATCCTTCATGACATCTCTTATTGCTAGGGTGGCTATGCTGTGGGTTCAAGATATATTTGAAAACCAGGACCTAGATACAAAGTCTCTACATAAAGCTTTGTGTAAAATCTATAAATCTTTAGTCTTTGTAGTTCATGCTACAGAGATTTCTTGATGCTTTCTGTTTGCTCTGTTGCCTTAGATGCTTCTGCAAAAAACCACACAACACCAACTTGGA
>NW_024828370.1:0-1481 GCF_019175285.1 Sceloporus undulatus
GTCACAGGCGCCACGACATGTTCGGACGCACAGCGTCCGATACGTAAAGATGGTGCCGGCCGTGTGGAACGGCCGGCGCCATATTGTATGGACAGAGTCCGTATTAGACCCAGGGGCATCTAGAAGAGACGCCCCTTTTTTAAAATGGGACGTCCTGCGGACATCCCAAGTGCTGGTTTGTAACCGGCCATTGACAGCATGAGCTTTTGTCAACTTAAGTCTACTTTCTCAGAAGGATTTGAGGATGTAGACATAAGTCTATGAAAGCTCATGCTGCCAACTTCTTTCTTTCATAGTTTTTTTGTGGGTTTTTCGGGCTATGTGGCCATGATCTAGAAGAGTTTATTCCTGATGTTTTGCCAGCATCTGTGGCTGGCATCTTCAGAGAATGTTGGTATAGAAGAGAGCTGGATATATATAAACTGTTGGGAGGAATTTCCATGTTAATCTGCGCATTGTTCTGTTGTTGATGGCGGGGCCTCAGGATGGGAGGATATGCAAAGGAGGATTAGTCTCTGCTAGAGCTCAGTCAAGGCGCTTCATTTCATTTTCCAAGAGGTGGGCACCTAGACCGGGCTCTACAGGCTAATGGTTATTCCAGCTCAGACATCAGAAGGGCTGCCAGACCCAGAAAAATCCAGAGGAACGAAGACAAGCAACTACTCAAAGGGAAGGTATTTTTACTATACATCAAAGGAGTCACAGATAGAACAGGGAAACTGGTGAAGAAACACAACATTCAAATGGTTTACAAACCAACCAAGAAAATCCAGCAAATGCTGTGCTCAGTGAAGGACAAGAGAGACCCTTTCACAGCCATAGGAGTTTGGTGCATACCATGCAGTTGTGGACAAGTCTACATAGAGACCACCAAATGCAGTGTACAAACACAGATCAAAGAACATGAAAGATACTGCAGACTGAGTCAGACAGAAAAATCAGCAGTAGCAGAACATGTTATAAATCATCCTGGGCATAAAATACTGTTTGATAGCACTGAAATCCTGGACCATGCCAACTATCAGGTCAGAATACACAAAGAAGCCATTGAAATCCATAAACATCTGGATAATTTCAACTGGAAAGAAGAAACCCTTAAAGTGAACAAAGTCTGGCTACCAGTCCTGAAGAATAGCAAAATGAAGACTCAGCAAATGCAAATGAGAAACCACTCAGAGGCGCTTTACAGACTGGCATTTTGCGCCGGCCTGCACACGTACTAGGGTTGCCTCGGGGCATCCTTTCCAGACGCCCCGCAACCCTAGTACTTTGTAATGGCGGCGCCCTTTCTACATGGGTGCCACCATTACGACAAACCAACCGAAGTCCCTATAACCGAAAAAACCCAAGATAATAGCTAAACAAACCAAACTAAAGGGTTCTGACAAAGAAGTAATTAAGAAAATAACAGCACCCTGGAGCAAAAAAATGTAGTATCTAAAAGGGTATAAATACCCCACTGGAAGGTATAAAAATGCTAA
>NW_024828371.1:0-1481 GCF_019175285.1 Sceloporus undulatus
CCTCGGGTCAAATACAGTTGCATTGTACGAGGTTTTGGAGGCCAATGTGACACTTTGTCTGGACCAACAAAGCAAGATTTGAAAAGTCAGGAAAACATTGCAGTGAAATTGACTGACAGTTTATTTGAATTCCAAACAGAGGTTCTCTCGCAGATGAGTAAGTGTCAAATCTGATTTGTGCCCAGATTCTTTTCCCAAGCCGTCCTTTGTCCAGCCTCCAGTCTGCGCTCTTTCTAGCTTAATAAAGAATTCTTTAAATTTACCCTCCAACTCTTTATCACCTATCAATCCATCTTTCCAAGGAAGGCATTCCTTAGTTTACCATCAACGTCTTTCCTCAGGAACCAACAGAGCCATATACTCAAACTTCTCCAGTAATTGGCCATCTGTTCCCATTTTGCATTTCAATCAGATTACAGTCTCCCTCTGCTGCTTGCCTTCCTTCTTTCACGCTTCCCTCTGGTCAACCATAGCACTGTTTTACCATTAGCCCATACTCTTATTTTGCCATATCAAAATATTAACACATCACTATATCAACATATTACTATATCCCATCATGACAGATCCATATACTTCTGGATTCTGACACTCTGTGTGTGTGTGTGTGTGTGTGTGTCTGTGAGTTAGTGTGTTTGTGAGTGTGTGTGAGTGAGTGAAGCGGAGAGTCTGTCTTTGTCTGTGTCTGTCTGAGTGAATGTGATGAACCAGTGGATCTTCATGGGTGGAAGCCAGGGATGAAGTCTCCAGACAGAAGCTGGGGATGCGTCTGGGTTGAAGCTGGCGGAAGGCAGAGCCCACCCCTCTTACCTCTTGCATTCTTGTCTTGCAGGAACGAGAAGCTTTGTCGTTGTTGTGGTGTGAGAACTCTGTGATTCAGCCATCTTCCTGAAGTAAAGCAAGTCTTTGTCTATTGTCTGGATTGTTGTTGTGATTAACCGCCTTCAAGTCGATTTCAACCCATTGTGAACCTGTGGGTGATACTTGTCTGGAGATTTACTTGTAAAATCTGCTTTCAAAAACCAATAAATATGTTTTGGAAAAATATATTTTTTAAATTGTCCACAATCACAATCATTATTTGCATTGTTCTATGCATAGTTTATACAGAGTAGAAGGGATTCATAGAATCATAGAGCCAGAAGAGACTCCAAGGACAATCCAATCCAATCCCATTCTGCCATGCAGAAAGATGCCATCAAATCACCCCTGAAAGATGGCCATCCAGCCTCTGTTTAAAGTCCTTCAAAGAAGGAGACTGCACCCCACTTTAAAGCAACATATTTCACCATTAAACAGTTCTTACTGTAAGGAAGGAAGCTCCTCCTAATGTTGAGGTGGAATCTCCTTTCCTGTAGTTGGATCCATTGCTCCAGGTAGGGTTGCCATAAGTGAGGACCTCCAAACAGGGACAAATGTAGGACAAATGTAGGACACATTTTTTAAAGATGGAGGACATGCAAAAAAATTGAGGCTTTTTT
>NW_024828372.1:0-1481 GCF_019175285.1 Sceloporus undulatus
GCTTTGGTCCATGAAGACAATCTTGCTTTGGCCAGGATACCTATCTCTAAGATGGACGACATCAAATGTATTTGCCTCAGATTAAAGACTAGGGAAAGTCTGGGGATTCTGTTGGTTTAATGTCCACCTGTTGCTTAACATTAATACTCTCTGGAAAAGATAATATCAGAATTAACACAAACCAGAGAAAGAGTGACATTCCTGGAGGAAGAAAATAAAAAATTGGGAAAAGAGATAGAGAGATTAACAAACAAACAAAAAAACCAAACCAAACCAAAAAAAAAAACACTGAAGATACAGCAGAAAGAATTAAATTAGAGCAAAGATTTAGGGAGAGATGTCTTAGAATAAGAGGTCTTCCCGAACAGAAGGACGAAGATCTATATAAAAGGATAATATCAGCCTTGGATGAATTTAGGGACCTAGATAATGAACCTTTTCTCCTTGAGGTGGACAAGATGTTTAGAGTAAGCTCCTGGGTCGCAAAACAAGAGTCTGCCAGGAGATATCATGATTTATTTTGTTAGGACTCAAATGAAAGAAGCAATTCTCCAACAACACTTTCATACAAGATTCAACACTGAAGAAAATGAAATTTTATTGTTTAAAGATATCTCTGGGAAACTGTTAAGGAAGAGGAAGGAATATGGACCACTGACTAAGGTTTTGAGCAGCAATGGAATCCACTACAAATGGGAACTAACTCAGGGCCTATCTTTATAATTCAAGCAAAAAAGATACCAAATCAACTCGGTACAAAAAGCAAGACGTTTTCTACATGAGAATGAAAAAGAACTTAATAAAAGGGACAGTCAGAAAGAAGAAAGAAACAACCCCAGAAAAGGAGAAGAGGATAAGGAGGAAGAGAGCTTAGAAGAAGAAACAGAAGAAGGAGAATTGGTTAGGAAACCAGATCCAAACACAAGAGAGGACGATATAGATGGAGAACATGACGATGAAACGGGAAAAGACGGACATCCTATCATTGAATGTTAAAGGAATCAACAGCTAAAAAAAAAACAGGTAAACTTTTCCATTATTGAGGGAAACAGAGAGTTGATGTCATTTGCCTTCAGGAAACCCATATAAAGGAAGAGGATATAAGATTGTTGAAAAATGCCAAATTGGGTAAAGAATACATAGCAGCCTCAAAAAAGAGGGGAAAAAAGGTGTAGCGATATATGTAAAGGATAAATGAGAATCTAAAGAGGTATTCTCAGACCCCAATGGATACTTGGTTGGTGTAGAAGTTACTTTACAAGACCAAAGGATCCTAATGGTGGGAGTTTATGTACCCTTAGGAAATAAAGGCCTGTTCTTTGGAAAATGGAAAAGACAAATGCCAAACCGTATGTGCGATAGGACCTTAATGATGGGAGATTGGAATGGACTGAAAGACCCCCAGATAGATAGAAAAGCAGACAACAAAATATACTTAAAGCAAGGGAAATTGCCGAAATCTTTCTTTGACTTAAAAGAAG
>NW_024828373.1:0-1480 GCF_019175285.1 Sceloporus undulatus
GAACAGAAAATGGCTGCTGGAAACAAAATGGCCACCAGAACACAAAATCACGGCCAGGGATTGTGGGAGTGACAGGGATTCCAGCCAATCAGGGCCAGGGATGGTGGGAGGGATGGGGATTCCAGCCAATCAGGGCCTGGGATGGTGAGAGGGATGGGGATTCCAGCCAATCAGGGCCAGGGATGGTGGGAGGGATGGGGATTCCAGCCAATCAGGGCCAGGGATGGTGGGAGGGACAGGGATTCCAGCCAATCAGGGCCAGGGATGGTGGGAGGGATGGGGATTCCAGCCAATCAGGGCCAGGGATGGTGGGAAGGACAGGGATTCCAGCCAATGGCAGCCCCTCAGAGTGTCCTCATGTTTAAAATTCATATCTCCCCCCATATTTTTCCCTTAAAGATAGAGACATTCTCCATTTGATTGCTCTGTCTTTCTAATTCAACCCACTTTATATCATGGTTATATTCTATCATTCTTAGCCATTGAACTGCCTCAAAATATCATTCAAGGGATGGAGCTCCCCATCCTCCATTACTTTGAGGCTCATATAATAATGCCTTAGATAACCCTGGCTTTTTAATTCCCTGATTTCCATTTTAATATTGACTTTTCCCTTTTCTTTAAACCTTTACTAGGAATTATTTCTGGGATCGTTTGAAATAAATATAAAATCTTTCATAGTACCATCCTTTTAAACATTCTAATTTTTGTTCACATTTTCCCATTTTTACTTGTCCATTTAGAAATCTGATTATTAATCACCCCTTAATTGATTATATTTACCTTGTACAATATTATCGAACTTAATTGGTAAATTCACACCTAAATATCTCACATTTTTAATCCCCAATTTCAATCCTGACACAATTTGGGTTTCTTTTTCTTCCGGCCAATTCGTATTCATAAACATTATCTCTGATTGATCCATATTAAAGTTAAGCCCAGAAAAGTTTTCAAATGCCTGATATACTTCCAATAACTTGATTACAGCTTCATTCGGTTTCTGTGTCATTTTCAGAGGATCATCAGCTGCAAATGAATCCAACTTCATCTCTTCTTTATCTATTTCATGTCCCTTTATCTCTTCTGATCCCAAATCATATTTGCAAACGCTTCCATTGCTGATATAAGTAATAAAGGAGAAAGAGGGCAACCTTGACTTAATCAACTTTTCATTTTAGATTTCCTTGATTTATCTCCATTTATCATGATTTGTGCTTCTGTATCATTATATAGTTCTTTGAGGGTTTATCTAAACCTTTCCCCTAATCCAAAATCCCTACAAGTTTTATATAGATATTCATGATTTATTGAATCGAATGCTTTCTGAACATCTAGTTTCATCAAAGCTAATTTATTTTTGTATTGTTTGGCATGATGTAGTATATTAAATATATTCCTTATCGGTTCATAAATATATCTGCCTTCCACAAATCCATATTGTTCTTCTTTAATTAAAGTAGGTAAATATTCTTTTTTA
>NW_024828374.1:0-1480 GCF_019175285.1 Sceloporus undulatus
TTGCTGGTAATCTCCCTGTTTGATATTAATTTAATATCAAGGGTCACAGAGAGGTGACTGAGGTCTGTATCCTGGGTTACAGGGTCAGCCCTGGTTAGTACATGAATGGGAGGCTACAGGTACTGTAGAGTTTGGTTGTTTCTAAAGAGCACAGTTGCCTGGTGCCTCAGGAATGACATGGTGAGCTGAAATAAATGACTAAAACTTACTAGAACAAAACCAAGGAAACACTTCCATTTCCTTTGGGTGACATAATCTCTTTCCGCACATTGAACATGCACATTTCAATGTACTAGGCATGGGCATTCTGTTTGACTGTATGTGTTCATGATGGCTCATCCATATGTTTGCATGTGAACAGGCCTTAGTTCATTCAGTATCAGTGATGTGTTTCTTCTTGCCACCATTCCTATGCACTGGGAGCCAACATAACCTATAAATGACAGAAAGAGAGAGGAGGGGGGAATACAACTAAATGTCAGATGTAGAAACTATACTGTGAATCACAATAACAGCAGCAGCTTGGTTGATATTTTACATTGTGCAGACAAAGGCTTTCATGGCCAGCATCCATAGTTTTTTGTTGATTTGGGGCCTATGTGGCCATGTTCTAGAAGAGTTTATTCCTGACATTTCGGCAGCATCTGTGGCTAGCATACTCAGAGAATGCTGGCATGGAAGTGAGTGGGGAATATATATACTGTGTGACCCTTGATTGAGAGGAAGTGATTTACATGTTCATCTCTGTGTTGGCCTGTTGTTGAATGGTAAGGCCTCAGGTTGTCTATTTAATTAGAGATCCATTGTCTTCTGGGAAAACCCCTGACCCTGGATGGTTTTCATTTGCACGTGCTGGTTCAGGGAGTTTCCCAGCAAACACATATCCTGCAGTGTGTTTGTGTGTGTGTGCTGGGTCACTTCCATCTTTTCCAAGCACAAGAAAAAGAAGGGGGAAGTGTTGAACACTGAACTGATAAAGAAAGAGAGAGAGATGATGATGCTGTGTTTTTGAAGACAAGATGTTACCCAGGGAAGAGAGGAGGAGGAGTGCAGACAATTCCTTAATTGAACTCATTTTTATATTTCCTGCTTGCATTTTCATTACTTTGAGAACCAGCTTGGTGCCATGGACATAGCCGAGGGGGGGGGGGGTGTGGGGTCTGGACCCCCTCCTTCCATTATATACAATTAATGGTGTGCGCTGCTGCACCCAAGCCTCATTATAATGGTGGCACTTAGTCTGGACTCCCCCTTCCCAAAATTCTGGCTACGTCCCTGCTGGTGCTGTGGTTTGAATGTTGGAGCAAGACTCTGAAACACCAGGTTTCACATCCCTCAGTCAGGAAAACTCATTGAGTGACCCTGGACAAGTCACACTCTCTCAGCCTTAGAGTAAGGCAATTGTACACCTCCTCTAAAAAAATCTTGCAAAGGGAACCCTGGGCCATGACTTGAAGGTAAAAACAATTGTGTTTTTTTT
>NW_024828375.1:0-1480 GCF_019175285.1 Sceloporus undulatus
TTTTTTTAAAATAAAAGCAGTTTGCTTTTCTGTCTAATCCTTATTTTTGTTGTTCTTGTTTGTTTGTATGTTTGTTTGTTTCCTTCTTGGTAATATGAGATGGTCTGGTCTGTCTCCTTCCTTCTTTCCTGAAAATCTATTAATAAGAAAACTGGAGAGACTTTTTAAACCTCCCAAAGGAGCCACTTTTGGCCTTGTTTAGTGGACTAGCCTCCTCTTAGAAGCCAAAGGCCAATGTTTGTGAAGAAGAAGAATAAGGCTTGCATTAAGACTATCCTCCCATTTCTGATCTCTTTTAAAACTATGTTCCCCAGAAACAGCAGAGCTGTATAATAAGAAAACCCTCTGAGAAAAGAGACACAAAAGACACACAAAGAGACACACTTCCTTCCTTTTGGCCCAAGGAGCCTGGCCTCCTTCTGACTCTGGAGCCTCAGGAGAGAAAGAGGAGCCTCTGTTCAACTGAGAAGGTTCCGGAACCTTATTCCCCACAGTCTCACAAGCAGCACAAAATGGCCGTTGGAACACAAAATGGCCGCCTCTTCCTGAGCGCTTGGCAGTTGGCAGTTGGAGGCCTTCATTGAACCCAAAATGGAGGATGAAAGGGCTCCAAAGTCAGAAGGGACCCCAAACAGCATTTCCAAACCTTAACACCTAAAATCTTTCCTGATGCTATAATATAGAAATTCACTGAGACACTCCTCATAAATAGGCCTTTACATGTCTTTATAAATAAATAAAATTTAATAATACTAATGCTACCCAGGCATCGCATAATTGTCGCTTACTATCTGATGTTCTGTTGTTGGCTGTTTATCGATCCATTTCCTGTATTGCTATGTACTGTATATGTATTATCCTACTTGTGATTATGTATTTTCCCTGGATAATGATTAACCTTCCATTATGAAGCCAAGCCCTCCCTCCAGTCCATCTGCCTTGGTCCAGACCTCGGAGGTTGAGAGGAACTGCTGGAGCTCTTACCCTTTCCCTCCACCACTCCCTTCTCCTTCTGTGTCATGTCTTTTTAGATTGTAAGCCTGAGGGGAGGGAACCGTCTAACTAAAAGGATTGCATGTACAGCGCTGTGTAAATTTACAGCGCTTCATAAATAAAGGTTAATAATAATAATAATAATAATAATAATAATAATAATTTACAACCAGGAGATTTCTCTCTGTGGCTTCTCCCCTAGAGGCCTCTGCGTATGCTCAGGAGCCCCTTCTTCTTCTCCTTCTTCTTCCTCTGCAGAATCCTCCAGAGGTCTCTCTGCTCCTTCTCCTCCTTAGGCTCTTCCTCTAAGCCTTTCTCCTCCTCCTCCTCCTCCTCCTCAGGTCCTTCTTCTAAGCCTTCCTCCTCTTCCTCCTCCTTTTTCTCAGGCCCTTCCTGTAAGCCCTTCCTCTTCTTCCTCCTCCTCCTTCTCCTCCTCAGGACCTTCCTCTAAGTCTTCCTCCTCCTCCTCCTCCTCCTCCTCAGGCCC
>NW_024828376.1:0-347 GCF_019175285.1 Sceloporus undulatus
ACTGCTCCTCCTGAGATTGAAATATTTGTTGGGACTGGAGCCAACATGGAATCTTAGGCCACTATGTTACATAGGCCAGCTTGTTATACGCTCACTCTTCTCACCATGGGGTGGTTCCCACTGGTTGATACACCGGGATTCAAATCAAATCCAAGGTGAGGCGTTCCTGCAAAACCCATCCCCATAGTTTCTCTGGAAACAGCTTGGGCTCCCCAAATTCGCTTTGCCAGAAGCCTCTCCCATTGATCTCTGGGCTCTCTGAAGGGATTCTCCCTGGCTGTCTTGGGAGACATCAAGAGGGGATGCTGTCCTGTAAAACCCATCCCCATAGTTTCTCTGGAAACAGC
>NW_024828376.1:447-1480 GCF_019175285.1 Sceloporus undulatus
CGAAATAAGGCTAAAACCGATTTATATATACACCGTTTTATTTGAATAGGAACGAAAGCGGATCACTTAAAGCGAATCAATTGGTAAATGAGAACGAAGAAAAAAAGCGTTTTGGAACGCGGGATAAGACCAGGGTTATTTTGAATCGATTTAACTGATACCGATGGATTTTAAAGCATTGTAAATCGCAAGTGGGAACCACCCCGAAGTCCTTTTATTTGTATTAAGAAGAAGAGCATGCATTAACAGTGATAAGTTTTATTTGTTGCTGTTGTTGTTAACTACCCCTAAGTCAACTCCAACTCATGGTGACTCTGTGGATGAGACATCCCCAAGCCTCTGTGTCCTCCACTGTTTTGCTTAAGTCCTACAAAGTCATACTCGTGATCTCCTTAATCTCCTTAACTCTCCATCTAGCTTGCGGTCTTCCTCTATTTTGATTTCCCTCAACCTTTCCTTGCATTATTGTCTTTTGTAATGAGTCATGCCTTCTCATGATAATCTTGGCTTCCATAGAGATTTCAGGCTTGAGCTATTCAAGGCAGAAAAGGACTGACAGGTGAAACAGAGAGAAAACACAATTCGGGGGGGAGGGGCTGCATCATTGTGTGAGATGATGTTTAAGTATGAGCCACAGTGGAAGGAAGGAAGGAAGGAAGGAAGGAAGGAAGGAAGGAAGGAAGGAAGGAAACTAGGGATGAAGAGTCAAGATAAGCATATGGAAGAGGAAATGAGGGGAGAAAGAAGACATTTAACCAGAAGCTACTAGCAAAGGGAGGAGAAAGAGAGTGAGAGATAAGGTGTGGGGGGGGGGGGGGGAATCTGGAAAATTAAAAAAGGAAGGACACAAATACGTAAGCAAAATTGAAGATGAAATATTTTTGTGTCATACATACTACCAGTCTATTCTGCTTTGGTCAGGCCTCACCTGGAATACTGTATCCAGTTCTGGGCACCACAATTCAAAAAGGATGTTGACAAGCTACAGCATGTCCAGAAGAGGGCAACCAAAATGGTGAAAGGTCTGGAAACC
>NW_024828377.1:0-1480 GCF_019175285.1 Sceloporus undulatus
TTTTTTAACTCTATTGTAATTTGTTGTATTTTATTGTTGTAACCTGCCCGGATTCTTCGTGATTGGGCGGGCTAGAAATAAATCTATTATTATTATTATTATTATTATTATTATTATTATTATTATTTGCATGCTGGTTAGGAGATTTGGGAAGTTGTAGTTGAAATCATTTTTCTCTATGATACCCACAGCTTAAGCCAAATGTCCAGTAGGACAAAGGTGCATAATGACACTTATCGTGTGCAGTGGCATCCCTGTACCAGCCACTTGGGGGCTGGACTTCTGGGGGTGTCTCTAATGATTTTAAGTTATAGGAGGGTACAGTTAGATTGACCATTAGAAGGAACTTCTTGATGATGAGAGCAGTTGGCCAATGGAACCAACTGCCTAGAGCAGGGGTAGGCAACCCTTTTGAGCCGGGGGCCAGGTTGCTGTCCCTCAGACAACTGGGGGGCCAAAGCCAATAAATAAATAAATAAATAAATAATTTTTTAAAAATTAAATAAATAAATAAACCAGGACAAATGTAGGACAACATTTTCAAATGGAGGGCACTTTTTAAACAAAAAATGGAGGACACGCGAAAAAATTTGCTGATTTTTTAAAAAATGTTAAGATAAATGCATGTTTCTGAGGCTTCTAAAGACAATTGCCCCACCATGCCCCTCGCGTGAGATGCCAAAGGCCCCGGCGGCAGGACTGGGCTGGGGCCAGTCCCAAGGCCTCGCTGGGCCGCATCCGGCCCGCGGGCCGCAGGTTGCCTACCGCTGGCCTAGAGAATTGGTGAGGTTGCCTTCTGTGGATGGCTTCAAAAAGTGTCTGGAAAGCTACCTCCTGGGAGTTTTCTAGTTGGAACTCTCCCATTGAGACATGGGATGGATACTATGGTCTATAAGGCCCATTCCAACTCTATGGGTCTACGATTCTCCAAAACATACTCATCTTAAAATAATCCCCCCTCTTATTTTGCTTAATTCATTTCTTTAAAAAAGAAAAGTTTATTCTTCCTTGCTGATCTTTTTGGCAGCTGGTTTAGTTGTGCTACTTTAACAAAAAGAGCAGATTTTTGTGTGGATTATATCTTCCAATAATAATACAAAAAGCAAACTGTACAAAAAGCAAACTCTGATTTTCCTGTTTTTAATAAAGGATGCCATTTTACTATGCTATTGTATAGAATGGGACTTGAACATCCATGGATTTTGGTACCCATGGAGATTCCTGGCACCAAACCCCACTGGATGAGGAGGGCCCACTGTGCAATTAAATACAAACAAAAAGAGAACATTAAAATAGAATTAGCTATTTACAATATCAAAACCAGCCACACTTCAACGAAAGAATAAAATACAACAAAAATATTTTTAAAGCTCTTTAAAACAGTTTAATTTAAAATAATAGAGCACACACTAACCCATTCTTTAAATACTTTCTGTTTTAAAAGCCTGTCTGAATAAAAAGGTGTCTGCCCCCCCCCCCC
>NW_024828378.1:0-1480 GCF_019175285.1 Sceloporus undulatus
ACCAATAGTATATACACCTTACTCTCTTCCATGACAGCATTCTCTGAAGATGCCAGTCACAGCTGCTGGCAAAACAGGAATAAACTGTTCTAGAACACGGCCTTACAGCCTTAAGAACCCACAAAAAACTATGGCTGTCGGCCGTGAAAGCCTTCGACTTCAATTTGATTAATTTATATATTGTAACCATAGCAGAGGCTTTGCTTAGGGGAATTATATATATAGTTCAATAAATGGCTGGGTTACATAGCCCTTGGGACGTTCTCTATGTTTATGGAAGTGGGAGACAAGAACTGCAGAGGCAAACTCCCAATGAAACAAAGGCACGGTATAGACTGCGGAAAAGGGGCCCCAACCCGGCACTTTCCCAGGCCACTTCTCCATGGCCTGGAAAGAGGTGTCCATGGGGCTTCATGCCCCTGGACACCCCGACAGGCCCGGCCCCTTTTTCCTTTGCATTGCTGGCACAGCCATGTAGAGGCTGCGCCAGCAATGTGTGCATGCAAAAGAAGCTACGTTTCGCAGTTCCTTCCTGTGACACTGAAAAGGCAATCAAGTGCCCTGCAGCATTGCAGTAGTGTCACACACATGCTGGTCCGTGTGGAGGTGGCACATGCGTGATGCCATCGTTGAACACAGTGTATGGACGGTGTGCCTTCAAAATGGTGCCGTCCATACAAACTAGGGCTGGGGAGTGTGTGGTTGCTGCGCACTCCCCAGTCCTAGTTTTGACCCAAGGATGGCGCTTCCACACCATCTGTATCAGGCGAAAGAAAAGAAAAAAGAAACACAAGACAAGTTGGAATATAAAGGTATCAAAATAAAATGTGCCTGTCAAGTTGCTCTTGATGATCTTTTCCAAAGTGTAGGAAACTGAAAACATCCTTTCCTCTATCGATCAATTAGGGTGTAGGCAGCTAATATTGTACTGTCTGATTCATTCTGAGGCTGGGGCTTTTGATTTAAGGATGTTTGCCCACTGTAGTTTCCTATCAGCTGGGTAAAACAAGACCAGTAGCTGGCACAGTGACAGAGTGGGAGAATCATTCTCTAATCTTTCATGGGGGGATGGGAGGGGGAATTGCCCGTCCTACATTACACTGTCCATGACACTTGTTAGTAAATTCAGAAATGTGAACATTTAAAGGGAAGGATTTGTGGGGTCTCACCACCATGGAGTTAATAAACCTACACCAAATATGAGGGCTGGTTTTCTTTCTGTTTGTGTACTCTCCAAAATGCAAGCTAATTCCTATGTTTAATCTGTTCTTCTCCCTGAAGTCCAGCTTCCCCACTATCTTTTGAGAGATCGCATACTGCAGCTTAAACACATTTGCATAATTGTTTTAATTTGGCCAATAAATTCCAGTTGAAGAATGCAGAAACTTACTTGAATGTGGAATTCCTTCTGTGTTAATATTATAGCATCCTGACTGTAAACTCATGGGAAGAGTTGGCATTTATACCTCTTCTGCATCTA
>NW_024828379.1:0-1480 GCF_019175285.1 Sceloporus undulatus
GTTGTTGTTATTTTATTGTGTACATAACTAGTCCCTGTATCACATACTAATTTACTTTGTCCCTCCATTATTGGCATTCACATGCTTTAAAAATAAATAAATTACAATGTAAATATAAATTGAATTAAAACAAAAAGTGTGAAAGATGTATCATGTGTATCAAAAGATGGGTATCTAAATATGTGTTATGTGTATCAAAAGTACACTGTACAAAATACTGAGGCATTTCTAAAATGCACATGGTTGGCACATCATTCTGATGTTATCCAAGTGACATGTAGGCCGGTTAGAGTTACAATGCCCCCCCCCCCCCAAATTTTCCTCTGGGTGCCAGGCGGTGCCAACCAGCTGGGAAATGCCATTTCAGTTTACCATAATACTTCTGATGTACCGTCACTACAAAATATTATGAGAAATTTAAATGGCAGGTCCCAGCCACCTGGCACTGTTGGTAAGAAGATCAGATTATTGAGTCTCAACACTTTGCTGAGGGGCCTGGTGTAAGCTCAATTCCCTCAGCTGTATGAGCTCTTACATTAAATCCATTATGTCCTGAATAATTCAGCTTTGCATTACTTTCGTTCCCTTACAGGTTTCATTTTTTTTACAAATTTTCTGGCCATAAAATATATGATCTGAAACATTATGAAGTGAAATTGAGTGTAATACTGGGAGAACAAAGATAATGTCTGACTGTTTAGTGTGCTTTTTTTAAAGAAACTCACAGTAAAGTTGTCCTTTCTTGGTGACATTATCTGGGGTAGGGGTAAGCAAGCTGAGGCTCTTCAGATGTTGTTGGACAACAATCACAATCAGCCCTAGCCATTAGTGAGAGTTGATGGGTGTTACAGTCCAACAGTGTCTACAAGGCTTCATTAGATAGACACCCTCATTAGATATGGTTGTACAGTTAACCCACACTGTTCCATTGAGGATGGAAGGTTGCAGGTCTATGAACTTTTTGTTTCTGCGAGACCCATAAAGGAGTTTGGAATCAATAAGTTATAAAGGTGATCAGGAGATGTGTATTTGGCAAGAAGGAATTGGGCACCCTCAGAATACCAGAGTTGTTCTAACCTGGACTATCTCCTTGTGCCATAATGTGCTGGTAAAATCTAGAGGTGATAGAGTGAACTGTGTCACTTGGAATTTCAGGAGTACATCATTTCTGAATGGTCTCCTGTTAAAGCAATAGCAAGCTCTGGTTTAACCCCCCCCCCCCCCCCCAAAAACACAACCCTAGCAGAGCAAGATGTCTTTTTGAGTTGGTAGTGTTCTTATCCTTTTTAACTTGCAGTTGTAACTTCATTTCCCCCCAATGTTGGGAAGCATTCAGGAATGGTGTTCCTTGCTTGCAGCCTGGAGTTGTATTCCATGTACAGACCATGCCTATGTGAAGGCACTGTTTGGTAGGGTAGATTAATAATACAGGGTGAGTCTCTCTTACCCAAGTGCTTGGAACCAGAAGCGTTTTGGATTT
>NW_024828380.1:0-1480 GCF_019175285.1 Sceloporus undulatus
ATGGCTTTTCCTGAGCGGGCTTGGCACCTCCACAGCCACATGCTTAATGTTCTTCGAGCTAAATCTTTTGCAGGTGAAGCTGCTGCTATTGCTTACGATGCAGCTTTTTGCCAGCACGCCTCTCAGAACTCCAGAGAGTGCTGGAATCTCCTCCATAACGAAATTTGGTTGCTTGAGGTTGGCACCCAGGCCAAACCTTGCAGCCCTCCAAAAGGGTCTGCTAAAAATGATTCCCGCAGGCTGGTGTGTTGGGAATTCAATGCTGGTGAATGTGCTCACTCACACTGCAAGTACGAATACTCCTGTGAATTTTGCAGGGGCCCCCATGCCAAGGTCACATGCTCACGCAGCTGGCGGCAGGAAGGATGGAGCCGCCACCTGCGATGCCAGAGGGTTCAGGGGCCTTAAATAGTTCTGCTGATGCCCTATCTCATTCCTTTCCACTTGCCCGCTCCCCTGTCTGCTCCCCTGATACTCTCCTTCCCCTCCTCCATGTCTATCCCCTTCGGGATGCTGCCTCTTTCCTTGCCGGGGGGTTTTCCTTCAGTTTCCACATTCCTATTGCAGGTCCTATCCTCCCTTCCAGGGCCGTAATTGAAAATTTGCGAGGGATATGCCTGATATCCTTCGGACCAAAATCAACGCTGTGGTTGATGTGAGTTGCACACTTACTCACACCTTCTTCGACATACTGAGACTTTCTTTCTTCCAACCTTTCATACATAATTTATTTCTGACATTTTACCTGCATCTATGACTGACATCTTCAGAGAATGTGGTGTAGTTATTTGAATGGTGGAATACAACTCTGGAGATCAGGTTTTGATTTCTGCCTCAAGCATGGAAACCTATTGGATGACCTAGGGCAAGTCACACACTCTCAGCACACAATAACCAAAAAGGATATTTAATGTAATTTAGCAATCAGTTTAGTGTGTATGCATATGGGTGTATCCATATGTGTAGTTAGTACATTTCATAGAATATCTCACTTCCTTTGCCATAAATTTGGCTCTTGTGTATGATGACAAAAAGGAAAACAGAAAGGGAGAAGAACTCCATCAAGACATTTAAGAGAAATGCAAAGGGTTAAGGATGCAAAAATATGGAATCACAAAGGAGGTTGTTATAGCTCAGAAGAAGCCATACTTGGTGATGCTTTAGCTGGCATGAGCTAAAAATCTGTTATGGAGTTTTGATAATGGCTCCAAGCTTTGGAGCATATAACCTTTTGTTTAAATATGGACATAAAGCTGTTTGTTGATCTTGGGGGAAGATGCCTGTGAACATAGAGTCTGAAGGTGAGAATCATAGAATCATAGAATCGAAGAGTTGGAAGATACCACAAGGGCCATCCAGTCCAACCCCCTGCCATGCAGGAAATCCAAATAAAAGCATCCCTGACAGATGGCCATCCAGCCTCTGTTTAAAGACCTCCAAGGAAGGAGACTCTATCACACTCCCTCGGAGGGTGATAGAG
>NW_024828381.1:0-1480 GCF_019175285.1 Sceloporus undulatus
GGGGGTGTGCTGCGTTCCTTGAACTCGTGTCTAGTGACCCTATTCCCAGGGTTTCTTTGCCTTCAAGTTTGCCTTCCACTTTGCTCTTTGTCTTCCTCTGAGGCTGAGAGAGTGTCTGCTGCCCAAGGTTCCCCCGCAGTGGGTTTCATGGCCCAGAATGAATGCCATTTTCATCATGTAGATGTGTGTGTGTGTTTGTGTGTTGTGTGCCTTCCAGCTGGCCATTGGTCTTCCTCTGAGGCTGACAGAGTGTGACTTACCCAAGGTCACCCATTTAATATAATGGGACTTGAGCACCCATGGATTTTACTATCCAAACCAAATCCCAAAGGATACCAAGGGCCTATTGTTTTTCCATCTTTTTTGCAAACAGCAAAGCAGATCTTGCTTGCCTGATCTTTGCATATTCAAGAGCAGTGTTGGGCAAATGCTAAGAGATGCCTTGTGAGGATAGGAAGAGGGTCCTGGAAAACAGTCCTCTTTCTCTGGACCCACAGACTCAGAAAGACATGGGACCCCCATTCAATGGGACCCCTTTCTTTGAGGCTGCTCTAGGTCCAGGAGGGTCTCTCAGGAGAGATTGGGAAAGTCAGCCTTTGAGGAGTTCTGGTCCTTAAAGGTTAATATCTCCAGGCTTTGCTGAGCAGGCAAAATTTGGCATTTGGGCAGATCCAGGCTGCAGGGCTCTCTCAGATCTGGTTCAAAAACACTGCAGAAATTATGGTGATGATAATTATGAT
This sequence comes from Sceloporus undulatus, assembly GCF_019175285.1. Taxonomy (NCBI): domain Eukaryota; kingdom Metazoa; phylum Chordata; class Lepidosauria; order Squamata; family Phrynosomatidae; genus Sceloporus; species Sceloporus undulatus. Next base: position 741 of record NW_024828381.1, read on the forward strand.
GATGACGAATCTTCCCTTCAAACCCACAGAGGCTTGTGGACGCTCAGATTGTAACAGTGGTCATAAACACATTGCAGAAATAACCCAGTTTGCAGAAATAAACCACTTTAACTGTCGTAGTTCAGTGCTCAGGAATCCTGGGAATTTTAGTTTATTATGGCATCTGAGTTGTCTGACAGAGAAGAATAAATATCTCACAAAACTACAGTTCCCAGAATTCCCTAGCATTCAGCCAGTTAAAGCAGCCCTGAACTTGGACCATTGTTAGTTGTTGGCTTGGAGCCTGAATAGGGTTCTAGAAGGCTGGTGGGTTTGGTCATTGGCTGCTTAGGAAGAAGGGATCCTTCTGGGTTTCCTTGCCAGGAAAGGAAAGGTGGGTGCCTCAAGATGCCAATGGGAGACCCCTAAATTTTGTTCCTTTGTGAGAATGCTGACTGAGGGGGAAGAGAAGGGTGATGGATTTGGTCCCCAGGGAGGCCCCCGGTCAGGCAGGGCAGGCCACACAAGATTCGCTAACTCCCAAGTCAAATCTGGGTTTCCCTTCTTTTGCCCAGGACCTAAACCTGGACCAGAAAGGATCAGGTTTTCTTTGCTTTCTTCTCCTGTAACAGGTGTTTTTCCTAACCCTTTTTACACGTGGCAGTAAAGATACGATACATCAGGGCCTGGCATTGAGCTTCCAGTTTTCATGCATGATCTTCAGACAGGAGATGAGGCTGCCTCTTCTCCATTTTGGAGGG
>NW_024828382.1:0-1480 GCF_019175285.1 Sceloporus undulatus
GGAGATTTACAGAGGTTCCCATTTCCACTAAGATTAGGAGCTCCCTAGTTTCCATGGAAGAGGTTTCCTAAGGCATGTGCCAAGACGGGGTGGGGGGGAGGTGGGTTCATTGTGGGCAAAGTACCGTTTGTCAGCTGAACTTGGGGCTCAAGGTCCCTAAGAAGAGGAGGTGCCCAGGCCCCCCAGAATCTCCTCTGAGCCTCCAGGAGAGCAAGACTCAGAGAAGGGCCAGTCTGCGAGGGGCTGAGAGCTGCTTGGATCAAACCTTGAGGGCACTTTCCCAAAAGCTGGCCAGGATTGGTTTCAGGGTCTGGCAGGAAGAGAAAGGGACAGACCTCTCAGCCTCTTGAGGTTATTGGCTGTGTTGGCAGAGTACTCCAATAGGAATGTGGATTTCAACAGGTCCTATGAAATGGTTCCTTTGGTATGATGCCCAGAGAATTACACCACAAGGATTCTACTTTAACTGAGATGACAACACTGTAGGGAATCCCACTGGCTTTGCACGTTTGGAAGGGATACTTGGAGTTTTCTGCAAGAATGTTCTAGTGCCGACTACACTAGAAATCCCAGGATCCTGTAAGATGTAGTCTAAACAGATAAAGTGGAATCAAAGGGTTCTTTCACACTAGACTGTTACAGTACTATTTCTTTTTGGAGTTTTAATGCCTACATGCTATGAAATGGTGGGATGTGTAGTTTGGGAGGCACTAGGTCTCTCTGGCTTGGATTTCTAAATGCCTCTCTCTATGCTGCAAATCCCGCATGGATTGGGGTTAGCTCATCCCCACATGCAAGAGCCAGCCTTTGGGGACTGGAAAGTACAGAATGGCCTCTTTGGTCTGTCTCCTTTCCCATCCTAAAGTGGGTTTCTGAGGACAAACCAGTCTTTCCTTTTTGCCTCTGAAGAACATCATAAGCCGGTTCTCCTCCTTCTGCCATAAGCTCACCTTGCGCTAGCCCTACTAAACAGCCAAATAAGCCAAGGGTCCAGAAAAAGTCCAGCGAGCCCCATCTCCTTTTCCCAGGAAGAGCCAGGCCAAGAAATGCCTTTCCGTTGCTCCAAAGAGAGAACCTTCCTCTGCTGAGGTTTCTCTCCTCCTGGGCAGCTGGGATTCAGAGGGAAAGGGCCGCCTGCCTCTCGACACGGAGGCTCTCTTTAGCCAAGAGACAGTGGGGAAACCCACCCTCCGTGGGTCCATGCCATCCTCCCCACAGGCCTCTCTACTCCAGGAACTGTCACGGCATCTTGGAGCAAGGCTGGCCAACACTTTGTGGAAAGAAGGGTTGGTTTTCTCCCTCCAGAACCAGAACCATTTCAAGAAGGGAGATGGGGAAATCTTGGTGTAGTACTAAGCATCATAGCTAGATGTCAAAGGGAAGCCATGTTCTCTGGGAGTGAGAAACAGAGGGATTTTGGAGAAAACCCTTAATCTTTGAGAAGACTTTCTTATCTGTAAACCCCCAAGAATAGGATTCC
>NW_024828383.1:0-350 GCF_019175285.1 Sceloporus undulatus
AGATCCAGGTGCCCTGTATCGAATCTCCCTGGAAACAAGTTCCTACTACCCTTTACCTCAATTGGGGTAATCTACCCCTGAACTTGATCCCATCATTACCCGGGGCTGAGTTCATATTTGCCGGCAGCAAGGAAGAGCCGATTGTTTCCAAAAAGAAAGGGTCAATAGTCCACTTTCAGAAAAACCACGCTAAGGGGGATTTGCCCTGGATCTCTTGTACAAGACCCTGATTGAGTTGTGTTAAAATCGGCGCGAGTGTGAACTTCCAACTTTTAAACCGGTTTGGGAACTGGGGTAAAATGTAGTCTGAATGGCCCCTACATTTAAGGGTGAAGGGAGCAAGAAACAAC
>NW_024828383.1:450-1480 GCF_019175285.1 Sceloporus undulatus
TATTACACTGAGATATTCCCATGATAGTATTTAAATTACCAAATATCGACCAAATATTAACTATTGATTTAATGGAATGTTATCACCCTTTTCTTCAAATGTTTTAAGATAACTTCATTCCATTTCTAAATATCCTTTTGATTTCCCTCTTAGTAAGGCAGATACTATATCTATATTTCTAGCTTCATGTATCTTAATCAACCAATCTTCGATAGGATTAATTGCAGATTTCCAAACTTGAGCAAATAAGATCCTTGCACATGAGACCATATATAAAACAATTCTATTGTATTTTACTGACTTTATGTTGTGTTTCATGTTTAGTAAAAATAAATGTGGTTCAAAGGGGATATTTATATCAAGAATGTTTTGGATGGTTCCATGAATCCTTTGCCAGAAACCTTTAGCTTTAATGCACGTCAACCAATATGAAAGAAGCGTCCCTCGGGTTCCCCGCATTTCCAGCACTTAGTATTGCCAGTTTTGTATCTCTGGTGGGGTTTGGGGGGGGTTAGATACCACCTGTATAACATTTTGATGTAATTTCCTTTATAGTTTTGGCACAGAGTGAATTTATTTGTTCCTTTCCATGATTTTCCCCATTCCTCTATAGTTATAGTTTGATTTATATCATGTGCCCATCTTACCATGCTGTGTTTAATAAGTTCATCTTCTAGATCTCTTTCTTTTAATAGTTTATAATACTTGGAAATGTGTTTATTTATTTTTTTCCATCATGATTTTATCTATTTCATTGTAATCCCAACAACTATGTACCCCCTAAATTGGGACCCAGGAAAATATCAGTTCTCATGTATGCAGATGATACTATTTTATTGTCACAAACACAGCAAGGTTTAAGGAGATTATTGAAGGCTTTCAGTCAATTAGCTACACAAGACAAGCTGAAAATCAATCACAAAAAAACAAAAATACTAGTTTTTGCTAATAGTCATATAAAACATACATGGCGAATTGATGGACAACTTATAGAAAAAGTGAAGTCCTTCAAATATTTAGGACTAAATTT
>NW_024828384.1:0-1480 GCF_019175285.1 Sceloporus undulatus
TACTTTGATTACATCATGAGAAGATACAGTTCATTAGAAAAGACAATAGTGTTGGAAAAAGTGGAAGGAATTAGGAAGAGAGGAAGACCACATGTTAGATGGATAGACGCAAAGAGGTCACTGGTCACTGGTATGAATCTGCAGAAACTGGGAAGAGTAGTGAAGGACAGGGGGGTCTTGGAGATGTCTCATCCACTGGGTTGCCATGAATTGAGATCGTTTTGAGGGTGGTTAACAACAACAATAACAATAGTAATTATGAAAATATGACAATAATAAAAAACTAGATGAAGATGATGATTTTGCAGAGATGTAAATGATAACTGAATCTTATAGGATTTTCTCTCTATATATGAATTTACTTTTACATTGCTGACTCATGTTAACCTAAATATTACACAATTACTGTCATCAGTAACCACTCAGTACAATGGAGCTTTCAGAGTGCAGACTTTTTAACATTATTTCTATTGTTGTATAAATATGACTAACAATTTGCTCATGAATCAGTGACTGATGTGTAATTTTTTAAACAAAAAAATCAAGTTAATAATTTGTAAATAGGAGAGTATTATTTTCCACATGAAATGGAGCATGAACCCTTTTTAAATAAAAAAAAATGAGGATTAATTTTTGCTCATGTCACTGTAGGGAAAAATGCATGACATCTTATTATCTAGTCATTCATGTGAGAAATAATGAAACAAAGGGAATGTTCTGGAGCTCAAAAATTGTTCCACTAATTTCTTTAAAAAAATAGCCACATAAATATGAGTAAGACATGGAGTTTGTGAAAGAGAAATCTGTGTAGAGCACTTGCATGGAGTGAACATAAAATAATGCATTTTTATTGATGGCACTTAGGAAGAAGACATTGCCTTTCCAAATGTTTGAAATTCTTCAGAAAAGCTTATAAATGAGTCATATTTTTCCACTTGTAGTTGGATCCCACCCATCCCACATTCTGTCCCTTGTAAGCCCTTTAGCCTTCTTGGCCCTATCCTTGAACAAAATGAAGCAGTCACCTCCCATAGCAGATTAAGGCTGTCATGAAAAAGCATTTCTGTTGTTATTTACTGTCTTATTATTTTGTTTTTATGACTACGGGTGGGGAGGGAGCTTTCTGGAATTTTCTGCCTCGTATGCCAAAATAACTTGGCGGGTTTTACTTACTATGCAACTTGAATTGGGAAAGGTTATGAGGGGCATCATTTACTGCTTCCCCTTATGTAGCAAATTGTATTAAGCCTTTGCTTTTGTGTTGGGCAAAGGTTGTATTTTGGAGTGGAAATTGTGGAGCTCTACATTTCCCATCAGCTCTAGCCAGCATAGCCAATGGTGGGAAAATCTGGGAGTTGTAGTGCAGCAACATTTGGAGGGCTACATAAATCCCATCCCTGTTGTACAGCTTCAGAGAGGGCAGAATTATTTCTGATAGTTTCTTCACTTTGGGCTATTTGCTCTCTGATGCTATTTTAGG
>NW_024828385.1:0-1480 GCF_019175285.1 Sceloporus undulatus
GGTTAGGTTGAAAAGTGTAGTTTTGACAGTATTACTTAAAATACCCCCTCATAGTCTTTTAGCATTTTCTGTAGATGAGTTTTGGGCAAGCTGTGCACTGTTAACCTGCAGTCATTTTGGCTTTCTTTCAACAAAGGAAGAAGATGCCCTACCCTGCACACTAACTGGGCTTTTATGGGGTTCTGGTTCCCTCCAACACCATAGAGGGATGTCAACACTGCTGTTGAATTTTAGCAGAAACAATGGTGACAGCACAAAACCACACCTTAAAGGACACTCATTTCAGCAGTGACATGAACCCCAACAGATGTGCAGCCCCTGGTGGCTCAAGCATATCCTGCTTGCCAGGATATTGGCTCTTCCTGCCCTATTACAGTCAGCCTTCTTTATCTACAGATTTTTATCCATGGATTCAAGCATCCACAATTTGAAAATATTTTTTAAAAAGTAAAAATTCCAAATAGCAAACCTTGATTTTCCATTTTATATAAGGGACACTATTTTGCTATGCCATTGTATTTTATGGGACTTGAGCACCCACAGAATTTGTTATCCCCGGGGGGCCCTGGAACCAAACCACAGCGGATAACAAGGGCCCACTGTATATGCTTGGAGCTCTTCTTAGCACAGATGAAATCTTGTTTGCACCGTTCTCCATGTGCACATTGGCAGTTCAGCAGATTGCAGATCTACAGCACTATATAAATAGAGCATAATAATAATAATAATAATAATAATAATAATTGTATGGTTTAGGCCTGATTCAAAGTTCTTGTAAGGGAAGGCTCCGTATACACTTGTCCCTCCACATTTACTGGGGTTAGGGACACAGGACCCCCATGAATGTGGAAAAACTGAAAATAATAAAAACACTATGTTTTTACCTGAGAGAACACTCTCTAGAATCTGTAGGTTCACCCATGCAACTCTGTGGTCAACATCTGCCAGACATTGACCACAGAATTGTGCTGAAGGAGCTACAGGTGCCTAGTGGAGTGTTCTCTCTAGGAATCTGAAGGTCCTTCAATGCAACTTTTGGTTAAAACTGACCATAGAGTTGCGCTGGAGGACCTAAATATTTCTAGGGAGAACATATTAATAAAATCCATGAATAATCAAAGCTGCAAATGTGGAGGGATGAGTCTGTACTCTTCTTGGAAGGGAAAGGCTCCACACAATCAGAATGTCCTCGTGAATAGGAATGTCCTTTAGGAGTTCTGTGTGCATATTCAAAGGACTAAATGATGCCCATTTGATTGTAAAAGGCTATTTTACTTAGAATGATAGAGTTGGAAGAGACCCCAAGGGCCATCCAGTCCAACCCCATTCTGCCATGCAGGAACTCTCAATCAAAACATACCCGACAGATGACCATCCAGCCTCTGTTTAAAAACTTCCAAGGAAGGAGAGTTTGACAATATTCATTGATTATATCAAAGGTAGAATGAGAAAGGGTCTATTAAAAGATAGCCTCTTATTT
>NW_024828386.1:0-1480 GCF_019175285.1 Sceloporus undulatus
CATGAATAGCCAATGAACATGAACATGGTGGGTGCCAAGATGGTAAATGGTTTAAAAATCAAGCCTTACAAAGAAAAAATGAGGGAGTTGTGTATGATTAGACGGAAGAGGAAACTGAAAGGTGCCATAGTAGTCATCTTCACCTTAACAGATTGGAGACCTGGACCAAGGCAAACATTAATAATAATAATTTCAACAGGGAAAAATATAAGGTATTACATTTAGACAGAAAAAATGAAATACACAAATATAGGATGGATATCACATGGTTGGACAATAGTACATGTGGAAAGGATCTAAACATGAGTCAACAAAAGCCAATGCATTTTAGGTTGTATCAATGGGGATATAGCTTCCAGATCAGATTTCAAATGGTATATTGTGTCCAATTCAAGAAGAATACTGACAACCTGGAACTGGTCCAGAAAAGGGCAATCAAGATGATAAAAAGTCTGTAAACAGTCCTCCGAGGAATAGCTTAGCTTAAATGACAAGAAAAAAGATTTCACTTAAAGACTACAAACTTCATCACTATAATATCTGTTCCACATTGGAATGGATTGCTTAGAAGGTGGTGGAATCATTTTCTTTGAAGATCTTTAAACAGAGGTTGGATGGTCATCTCTCTGGAGTGCTTTTGTTATATATTGCTGCATGACAGGAGATAGGACTCAGTGAGCCTTGATGTCCCTTTCAACTCTGTGATTCTATGAAATATTTGAAAGGCTGTCATGTAGAAAATGAAGCAAGCTTGTTTCATTGCTTCAGAGTATAGGACACAATGGGTTTAAATTAAAAGAAAATAGATTCCAGCTAAACTTTAGGAAGAATTTCCTGACAGTGTTCAAAAATGGAATAGGCTACTTGGGAAAGTGGTAGACTCTCTTTTGTTGGAGCTCTTTAAACATATATTAAATAGCTACTTCTCTTCCAGCTCTGCAATTCAGTGATTCTAAACTATTTGTACTTTTACTCATTGAAAGCACTAATTCTAGAATCAAGAGATGCTGGCCCCTGAGGTTGATGTGTGCTTCTGACACATCAGAATCCTTCTCCTGCTTTCAGACAAAAAAGAAACACAATCTAATGGAATGTTATGAAACATTCAATGAATAATACCCAAAGTAATGTTGAGAGGAAGAAAAAACAAATTTCCCCATCCAGTTAAGAAATTGTGTGATTCTGTTCAGGAAAAGGTTAGAAAATGATATAAATATATCCAAGTGTAGTAAAGACATCATGACATTGTTATATGTTTAAAAAGAAGCCTTAAAGTAAATACCTAGCCTTTTCTTTGGTGACCCAGAGTCTGAGCCTCTTCTGTGTAAGGGAATTACTTGGTCCTTGCTACATAGAGAGGCATATATGCATTATTTTGTATTTACTTCACTTTCCCTGACAAATTGATATATGAAAGTATAAAGTTGCACTTCAGTGTAAGGAAGAGGTCATTTGTAGCCCCTGTTACAATGCTCCATAG
>NW_024828387.1:0-1480 GCF_019175285.1 Sceloporus undulatus
TGGGATGTTTAGCCTGGAGAAGAGAAGGTTAAGAGGTGATATGATAGCCCTGTTTAAATATTTGAAGGGATGTCATATTGGAGAGGGAGCAAGCTTGTTTTCTGCTGCTCCAGAGAACAGGACCCGGAACAATGGATACAAGCTCCAGGAAAAGAGATTCCACTTGAACATTAGGAGGAACTTCCTGACAGTAAGGGCTGTTCGACAGTGGAACGCACTCCTTTCTCGGAGTGTGGTGGAGTCTTCTTCCTTGGAGGTCTTTAAGCAGAGGCTGGATGGCCATCTATTGGGGATGCTTTGATTGAGAGTTCCTGCATGGCAGAATGGGGTTGGACTGGATGGCCCTTGCAGTCTCTTCCAACTCTACGACTCTATTATTCCAAATCCTATGAAACAAATAAATAAATAAAAGTCCAGTTGGGAACGGAGTTGGGCTTCTTAGAAGTCTGTAAATGCGGGTTCCCCACTGCAGGGTCTGTTTCCTACTCTGAGCCTAATTCTCCTTTCAGCTCGGACCCAGTTTCTTTGGGGTCGGAAGGAAAGAGGGAACAGCCAGGGTTCCCTAGAGCAGCCCTTAGCTAAGGTGCCCTGTTTACCTTCTCTCCAGATCAAGCTCTGCCAAGCCCCCAGGGAGGAAAGGGTGGTGGTGGTGGTGATGGTGGGCCAGGCACAGGAGACCAGGCCTCCTCTTCCTCTTCCTCCTCCTCCTCCTTTCCCAGGACATCTCCCTACATTTCAGCCTCCTGTCCAGGAGGGATTCCCAAAACGCCCTCCGTTTGCAGCCTCGCTTAGAAGCGCGAATTGGCACTTGTAGGGTGGGGGTTGTAGGGCATTAGTTGGTTGCGGTGTGTGTGATCTGATCGTCTGTCTAATGTCTATGGAGGAGGAGGAGGAGAAGGAGAGAAGAAGAGGAAGAGGAGGAAGAGGGAGAGGAGAAAGAGGAGGAGGAGGAGAGAGGAAGAAGAAGAGGAAAAGAAAGAAGAGGAAGAAGAGGAGGGGAGAAGAAGAAGAGGAAGAGAGGAAGAAGAAGAAGAGCAGGAGGAGGAGAGAAGAAGAGGAGGAAGAAGAAGAGGAGGACAGGAGAGGAGGAGGAGGATACACACACATATATATCTGTGCCTTTTAATTTTTGTATATTTTTATGTAATTTTGTACGGTTTTTAGAGGATTTTTGTTTTCCATTTTTATTGTCTCTCACACACGTATATATATATATATATCTGTTGTATCTGTGTGCCGCCTTGGGTCCCTTCTGGGAGAAAGGCCGCATACAAATAAAATACGACAAATGAGATAACAGAAGTCAACCAGCTGAGGAGAAGAAGGAGTTGTTTGTCGTTCTTGACAAGAGCTCGAAGTGAAATAAAAAATGACTCACGTTCCCACCCACCCCATATATATATATATATATATATATATATATATATTGTGTATCTATCTAATCTATCAATCTATATATATTGTGTGTATGTGTGGATAT
>NW_024828388.1:0-1480 GCF_019175285.1 Sceloporus undulatus
GTGGCCCTTTTGGGAGGCGTGAAAAGCCACAGTAAGAACTTGGAAGGATACGCATGGACCATTCTTGCCCTAAAGGCAGGAACTCTTTTCTTAAGGGTTATTCAGGGTTGTTGTTTTTAGGGGCACTTTCCAAACAATCTCTCTCACGCATTCTGGTTTTGTTGTTCTCACTAGTTTTTTTTAATTGGAATTGCATCTCTGCAAGTCCTGTTGTTCATTCATATCAGCGCTCAAATAAAGATGAAATTGATGATGTGGATGTATTTGAAATGCATTCAAGGCATGCAAAGGTTTATCCTGGGTCTATTTGCATTGGTTATTCACACAGCCAAAAATGCAAATCTTTTAGGAGAAGTCAGGAAAAGCCCCAAGATCCACTATCTCAGGTTAAATGGGGTTTCCTGAATCTATTTGGGTCTATTTGCATTGGTTATTCACACTACCAATGATGGGGATCTTTTTAAAATACTCAGAGGAAAACCCATTATCAGTGATATCATTCCAGTTGGGGTCTGACCAGAGCACTATTACTTCCCTTGACCTAGACACTATACTTCCATTGATGCAGCCTAAAATTGCATTGGCCTTTTTAGCTGCTGTATTGCACTGTTGACTCATGTTCAACTTATGGTCTTCTAGAATCCCTAGATCCCTTTCACATGTTTGCCATCAAGCTTGGACCAGGGAACTGTTTTCATTCTGGGGCTGCTTTGTCCTCTAGCGGTTGGATTCTCAGTGCAGAGAGATCTATAGGATTTCCTTGCCTGTCTCAGCACTGAGAAAGACCCTCTGCACTCCTCTGATTTTTGGTTGCTTGGCTGTTGGGAATTGCCTGCCATAAAATATTGGGAATTAGGTGCGATTATTGCGTTCAAACTGACTTCCCATAGCCAAAAAATAGCTGGGCATTGCCCGAAATTGTGTGTGGTAGTCTATCACACAATAACATTAAACCCCATGATTGCGTTCAGATTGCCATCGGATTATACTTCCAATTTCCCTTGTCTGATAAACTCTTCTATCTTTCTTTCATGCAGAACAGTATTTCTGGAGGTTTGCTTTTTGAGTTTCCCTCACCCACCTCCTTATGAATCCAATATTCTGCCTCATGATACAATGGTCCCCACCCTTTCACACTGGGCCAAATATCAAAGCAAGGAAAGTAGGTCATCACTTATTCAGTTTTCAAAAGTAAGCCGCCACAATACTGTAGAGGCCACAGAAATATATAGTAGCCCACAGAAAACTGGAGTGACTCAGACTGGGATGACTGAGGGCGGCACAGTTGCATCCATGGAGGGCAGATGGGAACAACTGTATGCGTACAGAAAGCATGCAGAGGTTGGTTCATAGAATCATAGAATCCTAGATGTTTATCACACTATGCTCTTAAAGAGCTACTATTCCAGTGTGACTCCTCTAGCAGCCTCCTGTTGCATGCTGGGATTGGCAGTTTTAAGGAGCTGAACTTCTCTGCCTC
>NW_024828389.1:0-1480 GCF_019175285.1 Sceloporus undulatus
TTCCATGCATTTATATGGTTTCTCCCCTGTGTGGGATCTTTGATGTAAACGTAGACTCCCACTGTGACTGAAGCTCTTCCCACATTCCATGCATTTATATGGTTTCTGCCCTGTGTGGGATCTTTGATGTGACCATAGACTCCCACTCCGACTGAAGCTCTTCCCACATTCCATGCATTTATATGGTTTCTCCCCTGTGTGGGTTCTTTGATGTGAACGTAGATTCCCCCTGTGACTGAAGCTCTTCCCACATTCCATGCATTTGTAGGGTTTCTCCCCTGTGTGGGATCTTTGATGTATTTGCAGATGTCCACTCTGACTGAAGCTCTTACCACATTCCATGCATTTATATGGTTTCTCCCCTGTGTGAGTTTTTTGATGTTTACATAGAGTCACACTGTTGCTGAAACTCTTTCCACATTCCATGCATTTATATGGTTTCTCTCCTGTGTGGGTCCTTTGATGTGAACATAGACTATCACTCTGATTGAAGCTCTTCCCACATTCCATGCATTTGTATGGTCTCTCTCCCATGGGAACGCTGAAGTGTGTGTTTAATTGTGATTTGCATTTGCACGTTCTCCCACAGGCAAGACATTCATCTTGGTCTGAGTATAAAGTCAGTTGTTCAGGAAATTCAGCACCTTGAGAGGCAGAGGAGTTGTTCTTCTCATTTTGCCTTTGTTTCCCCCTTTTTCTTTTCAGGTTATTTTCATTTCCAAACTCCTCTTTTTCCATGAAAGGCTCCATAATTTCCATTGATGTCACAGGTGGTTCCTCATATCTCTCTCTCTGCTGCTCATTACCTGCTTCAGGAAAAAGGAGAGCTAATTAGGAGCCAAGCACAGAATCAATCTGAATTACTTTATTTTATAATCTCCCCATTCTTTTTTAAATAATCTTTATTGAATATTTACAGAATAATAAGGGGTACAATTCTCTATACTTTACACATTCCATATTCCATTCTCTTAACCCTCCCCACCTCCCCCTTTCCTTTCTTCTATCTATTTTTGAGTGCTGCTTCTATTTTAGCTATGTGACCCACATTCCTCAAAAAGTATGTTTCCCTTCACCTTTATCTCACCTTCCTCCATTCATCTTTGGCATATATACTAAGATTGTACACCTTTCAGTATCTCTCCAGCTTACAACACAGAATTGGTATAGCCTTCCTCCTTCTCTATTCTTTTCTTATTTTGTCTTTTCCGTCTCATATAGTTCTCTTACTCTTACTCTTACCCATATTTGATTTTCTTCTTCCGATATTTCTTCTTTTAGTTTCATAGTCATTGTATCCATCTCAGTTACTTCTAAGCATTTTTCCAAGCAATTTTCAATTTTAGGTACTTCCCTGTTTCTCCAATATTTAGCTATTGTAATTCTGGTGGCGGTTATTAAATATAAAAGTGGTTTTAACTTTTGTCTTAGAGTCTTGTTTTCTACTATGTTTAATAAACACATTTCCGGTATAAGGGGG
>NW_024828390.1:0-450 GCF_019175285.1 Sceloporus undulatus
CTTTAACCAGCTTCAAAACGGAGCTGAAGACCATCCTGTTCAGAGAAGCGTTCCCAGGCATTGCATCATTGTCCCTTGCTATTTGATGTTCTTTTGTTGTCTGTTTTATTGAATCATTTCCTGTATTGCTATGTATTTCCCTCCATCACTCCCTTCTCCTTTTGCGTCGTGTCTTTTTAGATTGTAAGCCTGAGGGCAGGGAACCGTCCAATTAAAAAGATTGTATGTACAGCGCTGTGTAAATTTACAGCGCTTTATAAATAAAGGTTAATAATAATAATAATAATAGTAATAGTAATAATAATCTTTCTGGCAGGCATTCCGATTGATTCTCACAACTAATTATAGTGCCCCTCTATCTATAGCCACTCTACTATCCGCCTGTCTTTATAATTTTTAATTCAAATTAGAATTTTAATCTGAATTCGTTTTTAAATTTAATAATTTGTT
>NW_024828390.1:550-1480 GCF_019175285.1 Sceloporus undulatus
GTCATGTCTTTTTAGATTGTAAGCCTGAGGGCAGGGAACCGTCCAATTAAAAAGATTGTATGTACAGCGCTGTGTAAATTTACAGCGCTTTATAAATAAAGGTTAATAATAATAATAATAATAGTAATAGTAATAATAATCTTTCTGGCAGGCATTCCGATTGATTCTCACAACTAATTATAGTGCCCCTCTATCTATAGCCACTCTACTATCCGCCTGTCTTTATAATTTTTAATTCAAATTAGAATTTTAATCTGAATTCGTTTTTAAATTTAATAATTTGTTTTCTTTTGTTGAGAATGGGGATTGTGATTTTATGACTTTGTATTATGTAATTGATATATGCTTATTTTTTGGAACCCACCTCGATCCAAAAGGGAGAGGTGGGCTAAAAATAAATATTATTAGTGTTGTTGTTATTATCATCAGAGTTTTGGTTTTTGGAGTAATTTGGATTTCAGAATCTGGGACACTTAACCTGTAGTACTATTGGTAAATGCTTACTGAGCGTCAACAGGGCACTGTGCAGCACACAGACTAGGACTACAATATTGTGCTGGATAACCTAGGAGTAAGTTCTGAATAAATGGTTAACTGTTTATTCTTTCATTGTGGCTTGTGAATTTCCTTCTTAAGAGTCTCTCATCTAGAGATGGCACTTGTTATTTATTCTAATATTCCCCCCTCTGAAGATTTGCCAACCATAGACACCCTTTTAAATATTACTCTAAAGCCACATATTCTTAGCCATCTCACACTTCATCTGAGAACACGTCTACATATATTAGGCCACAAAGCCTTACGGGCACTGGTACTTTTCTGAAATATGTGCACAGCATGCCAAGAAGAGTTGATAGAAGTACACTACAAACCACCATCAATCAATTTCTAGCTCTCATCAAGCAAAATAAATTCCCAAATGATTCAGAA
>NW_024828391.1:0-1480 GCF_019175285.1 Sceloporus undulatus
TTATAGAGATGCCTCCACATACACACATATATACACATATGTACAGATGTATATGCACAAACACACATGCCACATACATCTGTTGTTGCCCATTGTTCTGGTCCGTTGTTCCAGGTGATGCTGGAGAAGAGGCCCTGCCTCCAACAGAACCAGAGGCTGCAGGAGATGACCCAGCCCCCATATTTTAAACCAAACCTCACGGCTGGCAGTGGATGAGAACTCCAAGGCCTGTCTCTTATACTGTACTGGAATTGTAATGGGTTAACAAAGGAAGTGTGTCCTCACTGCTTGGTTACTTCTCTTTCCGCTTTCAGGGATCAGTGCAGAAGCTCCAGAAGGTGAAATGAGAGATCACACACCTGTCACCAATCTAGGTGTTCTTTTTTACATCTAGAGTGGTGAGTAAATTGGACTATAAAACTTTTAATCAGACACATAAGAGACCAGATCTGGGTTCAAACACTTTGTATGTAACATTTATTCTAACATTGGGGACATTCATTCTAATATATTACATATCAAGAGGCCTCAAATCATGCACATATTCATACAATGCTCATGCACACAAATCTTCCTAGTGGTTGATGAGTTTTCTGAAAGAGTGATGGGTGCCAGTTCCAGCTGATTTTGGCACACTAGCACCATGGTTTTGAAGATTCCTTTGTGCTTTTTAATATGTGCATCATTTTTCCTGATGAGTGACTTCTTGTTCCCATTCCGTTCTTGTTATGGTGCTCTTTACGTCAAGTTGTGTTATACACAGTCCATTCTTCTTTTAGTACATTTGGTTTCATATCCTTGCATTACGGTGTCTCTATTTTTTGCACATTCCTTTTTGACTCAGCGGTTTGAGCTTTTCTTGCTTCTCTGTGCCAGATCCTTCATCTCATACTTCATCTTCTAATTCTGTCACATTCACACATAACACACCTACCCACCATGCTATGTCTTCCTGTATGGCATGGGTTTGGACTAGATGGCGCTTGTGGTGCCTTACAAAGCCAGAATCCTATAAATCCATGCTTTGTCATCCTGTGTGTCGAGGGTTGGACTACATGGGTCCTGTGGTCCATTCTTAATCTAGAATTCTATAAAAAAATAAAATAAAAACAACAACAACAACACAACAACACACAAAAATCAATAACCTTATGAACAGAAAACCCTTACAAACAAAATCACAAGGGCTTTCTCTTATCACCAATGCATTGAAAATATGTTTCTTGTAATACTTCTTAACAAAAACAGTGCTAGTTCACTGCTGGCTTTTATGTGGCTTCTCTCCTGTGTGGACTCTCCGATGTTTCACTAGGTCTGACTTCTGAGAGAAACTTTTCCCACAATGCTGGCATTTGTATGGCTTCTCTCCTGTGTGGACTCTCTGATGCATCTCTAGGATTGACTTACGAGAAAAACATCTCCCACAATGCTGGCATTTGTATGGCTTCTCTCCTGTGTGGACTCTCTGATGCATCTCTAG
>NW_024828392.1:0-1480 GCF_019175285.1 Sceloporus undulatus
TAAATCAAAAGTTAAAAACTTATCTAGCACTTTAGATAACAGTGGAGAAACCCATTCAAGCATTTGAGTTCAATACTTTCATTTCACTCCCTGTGCACAGAGGCAGTTCCAGATCAAACTATTTCATTCTAAGCAATATTGGTTAATATAAAATTAACTGAACATTATGCCCTACTCCCCATATTATGAAAATATGACAGGTGCTGTTAAGGTATATTAACTGCATGCACTAAAATAGCTTTCTATTCAATTTATGTCAATGCTACACAAGCAGCAAATTTTACAGCATATCTAGAACAAATATTACTGTTGTATACAACTTCTATCAGAAACAAACTGATAGAACTGAAATAGATGAAAAATCATTTAAGTTTTAGGACAGTTATAATTTAAAGATGCGTTAAAAACTCACCGAAATGGAAGTACAATCCACTTTCTTGAAAATCTGAAATGATAAATAATTTTGTTAAAATGCTGTACTACTAATTATGGAAATTATCAGTTTTTTATTTCTGTGGATGTAAACTGCGTATGTGTGGATTTAATTTATATAGATATTTTGTTATACTGACTATATACACTTTGTAAACTGCTTTGTACATCAGTAAGTAGTATAGAAATGTACTTGCTGTAGTTGCTAAACCCAGGAATTTCAATTTTATCCATTACATTTCAAGATATGATGCTCCCACTGGATAAAATCTTCTCTAAACTTGAGCACAAGTCTTCTGAGCCGCTGCTGCCAATGGACATTCCCATCGTGTTCTACATCCGTCTCAGAGGGGGTGATTTTTGAGAATACTTTTGAACAAATCTCAAAAATCTCCCCCTCCTGGACGGATGTAGGAAGTGATGGAAACGTCTAGCGGCAGTGGTGGCATTCCTCTGTGCAGTAAGATCCATTCTTAGCCCCATCCCATTCTTGTCACGCCCCCTTTTTGGAACCCGACGGGCCCGTTCTAGGGCCCGTGCAATAAAGTTCAAGGTCTGGTTTTTCTCCTTGTCCACCTCTTCTTGTCCCAGAGCTAAATGGGTTCTGTAGAATGGAGCATAATGATAGATCAAGGGTTGGCTGGTAGGAAAATGAGAACATTTCCTCCCAAGAAATCGTACTTGAAATCAAAGTCCAAGAAAGCTTCCTTATTTTTTAATAAGCAATTCCCATCATTTCCACCATAAAGGTGGAAGATAGTTGGCTGTTGTAAACAACTGCCAATTCTCAATCGGTGCTTGCAACATTCTCCCATCTCCGAGCAACCATACAAAACGACATGCACGATCAAGGGAAACTATACCCTTTAAAGACCTATTCTTCGCTGAGTGTTATTGGAATTAAACACTGAGAAGTATTGTTTTAACTTGGGCATGGTCACAAAGAACATAACAAAAACCTGTATTTGATCAGACTAAGGTGTATAAAATACAACATTATATACACACAGTAGCCAACCAGTTGATATGGGAAGTCCATCAACAGCCA
>NW_024828393.1:0-1480 GCF_019175285.1 Sceloporus undulatus
CATTATAATGGGGCTTGGGTGTGGCGGCGCAGCAGCACACACCATTCATTTTTCTAATGGAAGGGGGGATCCGGACCCCAAGAACCACCCCCCTTGGCTACGTCCCTGATCCTGGGCTGGGACAGCAGACCTTGACTACCAGAACGGAGGGCCCTAGTGGGAAGGTAAGGAGAAAGAAGGTCTGATAAGTAAGGAGGGGCCAGCCCATGGAGGGCTTTAAACGTCGACAGCAGGAGCTTATACTGAATGTGGAAAGGGAGGGGGAGCCAGTGAAGGGATGCCAACAAAGGAGAGATATGGTCAGAGCGGTGGGCGGATGTGATAATGCATGCAGCTGAATGCTGGACAGAAATTAAAGGACGGAGGTGAGAAAGAGGAAGCCCAGCCAGGAGGATGTTACAGAAATCAAGTTGTGAAACCACTAAGGCATGGACCAGGATCTTGGCAGTAGAGGCGGAGAGATATGGTCGGATTTTGGCAATGTTGTATAAAAAGAATCTACAAGCCTCGGCTGTGGTCTGAATCTGAGGGATACATGACAGAGAAGAATCAAAGATAAAACCAATACTGTGGGCTTGCTGGACCGGTTGAATAGAAATGTTGTTCACAGAGACAGAAAAGGAGTGTTGAAGGGTGGGCTTAGGAGGAAAGACAAGAAGCTCCATCTTGGACCTGTTGAGCTTCAAACACCAATGGCGCATCCACTGCGAGACAGCTGTGAGGCAAGACAAGACTTGCTGTTCAAGCCTTGGAGAAAGGTCAGGGGTGGAAAGATACAACTGGGTTTCGTCGGCGTACAGATGGTAGGAAAAACCAAAAGAGCTGATTAGTTTTCCTAAGGACAGTGTGTAGAGAGAAAACAGAAAGGGACCCAGAACAGAGCCCTGGGGAACTCCAACAGATAAGGGAACAGAAGACGAAGTCTGACCACCTGTGACCACTGCAAAAGATCTGTCTGACAAATAAAATCTAAACCAGTCAAGAACAGAGTCTGAGAACCCGAGGTCACCCAAATAAACACCTACGTCAAATCATTTTTCCATGAAAACTAGTATTGTGAACTCTTCAGAATCTGCTGGACAATCGAAGGAGGGCAATGGGGACTCACCCAAATGGTAGGCCTGCTAGACAAGGACTCAAAGGGCTGCCGGAAAGCAGCCTGGCCCCCATTTTGCATTTTGTACAGTGTCCCAGCACTATTATTATTCTGTTGCATTGGTACAGAGGCAGGAAAGGGGAATGCTGGCTGATAGGGAATTATTATTATTATTATTATTATTATTATCATCATCATCATCATCATCATCATTTACACCAAAAACAATGCTGGAGTTACATAATGCAGCAAAGAATTGTTCTGCTGTGGAGTGAGAAAGAAATCTTATAACTTTTCCATGAAAAAAGTGTTCTAAGAAATTTCATTTAATCTCTAATTTTCCTGAGAGAGAGCTAGTCAAAATATTGTAGCAGAGTCTTGAAT
>NW_024828394.1:0-1480 GCF_019175285.1 Sceloporus undulatus
TCTTCTCCACCTCCCAGTTTCCTCCTTCTCCCTCTCTGTCTTAACATTAAGGCAGCTAACAGCTAGCAGGGGGTCCCCTCCCCTTTTAAATAATTAACAGTAAACAGTGCTTTTTTCTCTTCTCATTCAAGCTACTATCTATTTATAATTTATGGGTTAATTGCACCTGATTTGAGGCAATTACAAGGCTGAACTTCTAATCTCAAAATTCTTTTTAATAACCTCTAGCTGCCTCATTTGTCTTTTTAATGGCGGACAGGATTCCTCCGTGATTTTCCGTCCCACACAAAAACGAAACTAAAATGTTCTGAATCTTCCTGAGATAACAATAGGGTTTTTTTTTTAAAACCTTCTTGTGTTCTTTGTATCTTCTTATTATGGATCCACCTCAGAGAATCAACATTTCTTTCTTTGGGAGCTTTTTTTTAACTTCAGTCATCCATTTCCGAGCATTGGGAAGATTTAAGAAGACCTACCCAGCCATTGCTCCGGCCCTGCTCCAGCATATATGATATTCTCACCCCTCTCCAGAAGGAATTTCCTTAAGATAAGTCTTGCATATACCATACATGTTTGTTGCTGTTGTTCTGTGCCTTCAGGTCGATTCTGACTTATGGCAACCAAAGGTGAATCTTTCAGGGGATTTTCATTGTAAGTTTCTTCAGAGGGGTTTGTCACTGCTATCCTCTGAGACTGAGAAAATATGACTTGCCCAAGGTCACCCAGTGGGTTTCTCTGGTTGAGGCAGGACTCAAACTCGTTATCCCAGTGTCCTATTCCAGTGCTCAAACTACTACACCACTTTGGCCCTCTATAATACAATACAAGACAGTATATTATATCATAGAAAGACAAGAACATTTATCAAATGTTCAAAACATCACAGAGGTCTATATGCCCTGTGCTATTTGTTTCAATAGGAAGACCAAAGATGTCTGCCACAGGCCATATTTGAATAGTGGATTCTGATTTGGCATATATATATATATAAACATGAAATGTCAGTCCAGTGGAAAGAGAGAAGAGAGAGAGAAAGAGTGAACCAAGTTTTACTGGGCAATCTTAAGTCTGAGGCCAGAGGCCAGAAAAATGGTCTTGCCATTGAGAGGAAGTGATCTGATTAGTGGTAATCCCTTGAGTATTTCTAGTGCCTTTATTCACTAGGGACCAAAATCTAGGGGAGTTCTTCTCCATGAGGGCCTGACCTAAGTCCAACCAAGACTGTCATGTCAATTCTATTATTTTTTTTGCCCTGAGTAAGTTTTTATACTCCCTTTGATGATGAATATAACACATATAATTCTCCGAGGAATCTTCCTCTCTTAGCTTCTTATAGATCTTTCTAAGATGTGCTTCTGAAAGGCACATTGTCTGTCAAACCAAATATGATTATACTTGTTGGTAGAGCATGTGGGATTAGTGCTTCCCAAAAAAGGCCGGATTTCTTGGACTATTTTGTCCAAGATTTCCAAGGGGTCTT
>NW_024828395.1:0-1480 GCF_019175285.1 Sceloporus undulatus
CGGTGCGCAGCTTGGGAGTGCTCCTTGATTCGTCGCTCCAGCTAACACCTCAGGTGGATGCGACGGTCAGGAGTGCTTGTTATCAGTTTTGGCTGATACGCCAGCTGCGTCCCTACCTGAACTGTGGGGACCTTGAAACTGTTGTACATGCTTTGGTAACCTCTCGATTGGATTTCTGCAATGCGCTCTACATGGGGCAACCCTTGTACCAAACCCGGAAGCTGCAAATGGTGCAGAATATGGCAGCTAGACTGGTCGCTGGTAGTTCCGGGTTGGACCATATAACACCTATCTTAAAAGATCTTCACTGGCTGCCTATTCGCTTCCGAGCTCAATACAAGGTGTTGGTTTTGACCTATAAAGCCCTAAATGGCTTGGGCCCAGGGTACTTGGAGGACCGCCTCTCCCCATATAATCCGCCCCGCACACTCAGAACGTCTGGGACAAATCTGTTGGAGGTCCCCAAGTCACATTTTGTGAGGACCTCACAGAGGGCTTTTGCCATCGTTGCCCCCTCTTTTTGGAATAAGCTCCCTGTAGAACTTCGCTCCGCTGCATCGCTTGATTCTTTTAAGAAAAACTTGAAAACGTATTTATTCCGGTTGGCATTCCCACCTTAGCCAATTCATTCTTTTTTTTCTCTGCCCCTGTTTTCCCTACCGACCCCAGACCATTTAAATTCGATCGTCTTTTCCCATTTCCTTGCCCTTGTTATGTGTGTTTTATATTGATTCCTGTTCCCACTTTGTAGCAACGTTTTAATTTTTATATTGCAATTGTTTTTATCTTGTATTGCTATGTTTTAATCTTTGTAAGCCACCTTGATCATCTTTTATGGAAAGGCGGGGTAAAAATAAAAATTATTATTATTATTATTATTATTATTATTAAATAAAATTTGTAATCAAACAGCCCAAATCCCATATCACAAATGAACATTTATTTTTTAAAGAGAATCCTATTGTCAATTTCTGGGAAAGAACTTTAAGTCTTTGTTCCCCTGCAAGATAGCCTACTGTTTGAGGCTAGATTTCAGGTGTAAATGTCAGTCCCAAAAATCTATCCTCTGCTCACAAAGTACACACACCCAGGTTGTGTTTCATGTATGAGCTGTGTCACATTCAGACCATTATCCAGAAAGTAATAAATAGAGACCTTGGAAATGTTTGGGGGAAATGGCTAACACATTCATCATTACTTTAGAAATGAATAACACATCCATATTACTATTAATCACAATATGGGCAACAACACATGAAATATACGTTGTTACCCTTTTTAACCTTAAAAATAGAAAAATGACCAAAAAAAACCCAACCAAAAACAACAGCTGAAATCCTGTTTCTTAGTCCCAGCTAGTATAGACCAAGTCAGTCAATTGTTGAATGGTGAGTCAGCATATGATAAATCCATTTCACTCAATGGCTCAATGACACGAACAATAGGATTTAGGCCAACATTTTTGCAACAGTGACTAAAC
>NW_024828396.1:0-1480 GCF_019175285.1 Sceloporus undulatus
TCGCTCTTGAGATATTCAACAAGGATACAGCTACTCAATGGTTATGCTAAAGCCATTATTTCAAATGTACTGTTAAACCTTTTGGGAAACCTTTAGTTGAAAGCTTTAGGGTTTTAAGTTATGTATAGATATGTATTCTTGAACTCTGGATAGAATATGATATATTCGGATGCCCTGCAATATTTGTAAATTATTATTTTGTTTCTATTTTTTACAAGCTGGCCATGTGCTGCAATAAATGATTCATTCATTCATTCATTATTAATAGTAGTAGACTTTTATTATTATTATTATTTTAAAATTAGTATACGATATAATTATAACATTACCTTCGGACTAAGTGTATAAGGTGTCCATGAAACATACATGAATTTCCAGGTTTCGATTTTGGTCCCGTCTTCAAGATAAATAGACTAAATCTAAAACACTTCTGCTCTCTGCAACTTTGGAGAATAAGCAGAGATTAGTTTTGGGTTTAGAGATGTGTCCCACTTCCAAAAACATTTCATTACGTATCCGCAAATATTCCAAAATGGAAAACACTTCTGGTCCCAGGAATTTGGAGAAAAAGGAGACTCTTTATATGAAACATAAATGAATTTTCTGTTTAGATTTTCCCATCTTCAATACAATCTCATTCTGTATATATTCCCTAATTCCAAAATATGAAACCCACCTCCTGCCCTGAAGGAATACCTAGGATCCTGGGTTTGGAAGGGACTATTTAGGGTCATATGGAGATGGAAGGGGCTCCAATGACAAGAGTTAGGAAGAAGCAAGGCAGTGCCCAGCCTTTCAAAACACTCTGCTGCCATGTTTATTTCCTCCAATGGACCAGCACCTCCGCCTGCCCTTCAAGGCAGGATAGCAAGGCCCAGAGAAGCACATGGCAACCATGCTCACTTGGCCAGATGCTTTTGTTTGCCTTTGAAAGCATTCCGTATCCACATTGGAATCTGGACTTACTCTAGAATGCAGCTGAGGCCAGTGCAGCCATTGGCTATTGGTCAGTGCATTGGCTACTGGTCAGTGTGCTGTTGGATACTGGTCAGTGCATTGGATACTGGTCAGTGTGCTGTTGGATACTGCTCAGTGTGCTGTTGGATACTGGTCAGTGTGTTCTTGGATACTGGTCAGTGCGTTGGATACTGGCCAGTGCTCTTCTGGACCTTGGTCAGACCAAACCTGCTCTTGGAGGGCACTTGGCTTGGGTCTACCCATGTTCTCAGCGCCATGATGCCAGGCGTGTGGATGTTCCTCAAAGAGCGTGGAGGGGTAAGCAGAGAGGGAAGCCTGAGGTGACCATTGAGGCCATGACTCTAGCCAGCCATCCTTTCTCTGACTCTCATTCATGTGGTCAAATGGTTTTCCTGCTCCAGACGACCAATGGATGAGGAGGACAATTAATGGTCTCTTCCTCTTCCAAGGTAAGTCTCCGTGTCCTTCTGTCCTTTCGCCCTCCCTCTGTCTCTACTTTTTA
>NW_024828397.1:0-1480 GCF_019175285.1 Sceloporus undulatus
TGTAACAGGCCAAGGTGTTCTCACAAATTGATCAGCCCTGTGTATGTATTAAATTTAAGGATGAGAGCAGGGGTTTCCCCCCTCCCTCCCTAAGAACGCTCCCTGCAATTTAGGGAAAGAAAACATTGGAGGTTGTATTAAGTGAGAAGAATGAGACTATTGGCTTGATTTCTACCTCTTTTATTCCACAGGGTTCCATTTTTCATCTGTTGGGATTGTTGTAAAAGAAGCATTATCAATTGTAATTGGCACAGTTGTGTAGGGTTCCTGTCAACCAAGTTTAATGGGGGACACATGGTATCTAGAAGTTGCCCTGGCTTTGCCCATTTCAGCTGATGGATTCTGGATGGAATATCTCTGAAGAAGCTTTATCCATCACCAACCTATAGTGGCTTCCTCTGATTATGCATATTTAACACCAGAAACTGTTTGATTTTCTTTCAAAAGAAGTACAGCTGGCTCTCCGTTTTCACGGGGGATCTGTTATGAATCCCTCCCCCAGTGGTCTGGGCGTGCGCACAAGGCACACATCATTGGAGATAACAGGGGTTGCCCCTCCACAGATATTAGAGGGTGTGGATCCCAGACCCACGAATTAGAAGGGGCGACTGTATATACTTATGTGGTGCCCTTCTTCTTCACTTAATTTGCCATGCAGTCCTATGTGTGCCCTTCTTAGTTTGAATTCACAGATGTAATAATGAACATTCTTGCATTTGATAGTAAGGTGGATATTGAGAATCCTCTCTTAATAAATGGCAATATAGTGGGCCCTTAGTGTCCATTACGGTTTGGTTCCAGGATGCTGCGTGGATACCAAAATCCATGGATGCTCAAATCCCATTAAATACAATGGCCTAGTGGAATTGTGTCCCCTTATATAAAATGGTTAAACCGAGGCTTGCTTTGGGAATTTATATTACTTTTCAATATTTTCAAGCTTTGGATTGTTGAATCCATGTATAAAAAAATCTGTGGATACAGAGGACCAACAGTATAAGTACACTTTACTGAACATAGAGGAACTTATTTTTGACTAAATACTCACAGGATTCCATGATAAATCAGGTGAAGGAGAAGGGCACCACATACGTATATACTTCTTTTGATAGCGAGAAACAGACACTGTGGCCTGTTACAGACTGCCAAAATAAAGCTGCTTCAGGTCTCTTTGGAGGTATGCTATTTAAATGATGCATGGGTCCTAAGAGTCCGGAGGTCGCGCCAAAGCCACATTCCATTCCTAAGCACTGGAGTGCAGCTTTGGTGCAGCTTCCGGATTCTTAGGATGCATGCATCATTTAAACAGCATACTTCCAAAGAGACCCAAAGCAGCTTTATTTTGGCAGTCTGTAACAGGCCTGTGTGATGTTAATTATGCATGATCAGAATAAACTTAGTGTTCATTCCAGTGTCAGTGCCACTAAATTCAATGGGATAGTCTCCAGTATGTTTCTGTAAGAGAGGAGTCTGCATATTT
>NW_024828398.1:0-1480 GCF_019175285.1 Sceloporus undulatus
TTTCAACAGGGAGAAATGTAGGATACATAAACATGAAATGCACAGATATAGGACAGGGGACACCTTGTTTGATGGCACACAAAAGGGATCTGGGAGTCTTTTCCTCTCTTTAGTAACAAAGCCTTTTCTCTTTCTCCAGCTTGGTGCCTTTGCTCTTTAACAAGGATCTCAGCTGCACATTTGCTCCACTTGCTCTCCATTTGGCTGCTCAGAAGTACTGTATATATACTCTTGTATAAGTCTAGAAATTTTAGTCAAAAACTGATCCAAAAAACTTGGGTCAGCTTATTCATGGCTCAATGTAAATACTATACTTTAACTCTTATCAAAAAGGGAGCCATGCTTTGGTGAAAGGCAAGAGCTTAATCTCTTCGCGGAGCACCTAAAAGAAGCATCAACCTGTTCTATTCTCTCATCCATCCAGCCTTTAGGATGAGTACAAACAGTTATGCCTGCCAACATTTTTAAAGATCTTTAGCATCATTTTCCTTTGGTTCATCCTTTGTTACATGCCGCTGAGTTTTACCCTCAACTTATCCATGGTCACATCAAAATCCATAATTTTGGCCCCAAAGTCTGCCCTCGACTTATACATGAGGTTGACTTATAGTCGGGTATATATAGTAGGTTATAGCATAGCAGACCAAGGCTTTGCAGTAAGTATGCCCTCGTGTATTGGAGGCGAAGAGAAAGGAAGATCATATTTTTTTAAAAAGCAGCTTTTGGGGAATGTTTGCCTTGGTACATGTGATGTGCTGGTGACCTGGAAAGGTCTGGCATCCCCAAACCTTCCCCTGGGAGAGGCACCTGCTGGGTGGCCACCATTAAGACTTTGACCTGGGGAATAATCCAGTGCAGCTGCTCAGGTTTCCGCCTCTCCTCCTGCCCCGGATCTTGGAGGGGGGGGGGGGGGGACGGATGGAAAGGAGAATCTCACAGAAGTAATAGCACAGAAGCATAGAAACACAGAGTCGGAAGGGACCTCTGGGGGGGTTATGCAGTTCAATACCCTTCTGCCATAGAGGAATACATGGAATCCTAGAGTTGGAAGATACCCTAAGGGGCCATCCAGTCTATTTCCCCTTCTGCCATGCAGGAATACATAGAATCCTAGAGTTGGAAGGGATCCCCTAAGGCAGTGGGTGGCGAACCTATGGCATACATGCCAGAGGGGGCACTAAGAGCCTGCTCCATGGGCATGCGCACCATCACTCCAGCACAGAATTCGTTATTAAAAAGCCAGAGGGACACAGCACTTTGTGGTGAATAAGTGGGTTTGGGGTTACATTTTGGGCACTCGGTCTCTTATTTTGAATTGATTTGTTTTGTTCTGTTGTACACTGCTTTGATCTACTGTATTTTGGAAAAGCAGTCTATAAATAAACTGTATTATTATTATTATTATTATTATTATTATTATTATTATTATTATTAGGTTGAAGGAACATGGAGGAATACATGGAAAGATAGAGTTGGGAGG
>NW_024828399.1:0-1479 GCF_019175285.1 Sceloporus undulatus
CTGGGAAAAAGGCGAACTGCCATCAGATCTCCGAGATGCAGTCATCATCACCCTGTACAAGAAAAAAGGAGCAAAATCAGATTGCTCAAACTATCGAGGTATAACACTGCTCTCCATTGCTGGAAAATCCTTGCAAGTATACTGCTGAACAGATTAGTTCCTGCTATTGCAGAACAACTTCTCCCTGAAAGCCAATGTGGCTTTAGAGCTAATAGGAGCACTACAGACATGGTATTTGCCCTTAGACAACTGCAAGAGAAATGTAGAGAGCAGAACAAAGGACTCTATGTAACACTGGTTGACCTCACCAAAGCCTTTGACACTGTGAGTAGAAAAGGTCTGTGGCAGATCCTGGAACGACTAGGATGCCTCCCCAAATTCCTCAAAATGATTATCCTGCTACGTGAAGGCCAGCAAGGTCAAGTCAGATATGGCGACGCTCTCTCAGAGCCCTTTCTAATAACTAATGGTGTGAAACAAGGTTGTGTTCTCGCACCAACTCTATTTACAGTCTTCTTCAGCATGATGCTTCAAAGGGCTACGGCAGATCTCAAAGAAGAAGACGCCATTTATATATGCTACCGTACTGATGGTAGCCTGTTTAACTTAAGCTGCCTGAGGGCCCACACTAAGACTCTAAACTATCTAGTCCGTGAGCTGCTTTTTGCTGACAAGACTGCCCTCGTTGCCCATACGGAAGCAACTCTGCAGCGCCTAACATCTTGCTTTGCTACAGCTGCAGAGCTCTTTGGGCTGGAAGTCAGTCTGAAGAAAACGGAAGTTCTCTACCAGCCGGCACCACAGGAAGAACACTACCATCCTCACATCACTGTAGGCACATCTGTGCTTAAGTCTGTCCAGCAGTTCACCTACCTGGGAAGCATCATCTCCTCAGACACCAAGATTGATAAAGAGATCGATCACAGACTAGCAAAGGCATATAGTGCATTCGGAAGGCTTCACAAAAGAGTCTGGAGTAACAAACACTTGAGGCGAAGCACAAAAATCAGTGTGTATAGAGCCATTGTACTGTCTATTCTCCTCTACGGGTCTGAAACATGGGTCACCTATCGCCAACACCTATGAGTCCTTGAACGCTTTCATCAGCTCTGTTTACGCACAATTCTAAATATACACTGGACTGACTATGTGACAAATGTTGCTGTCCTTGAGCAAGCAGGGATCACCAGCATTTGAGGCCATGCTATTGAGGATGCAGGTGTGCTGGGTGGGACGCGTTTCTAGGATGAAGGACCATCGCCTCCCAAAAATAGTATTCTACGGTGAACTCGCCACGGGTCAGCGTAAGAGGGGTGCCCCAAAGAAGAGATACAAGGACTCCCTGAAACAACATCTCAGGCTCGGCCAAATTGATCACCAACAGTGGTCCGCCCTGGCTTCACATCGAGAGGCATGGAGACGCACTATCCACGATGCTGCAGCCTTTTTCGAAAGCTTATGCCGAATGAGTCTCGAAGA
>NW_024828400.1:0-1479 GCF_019175285.1 Sceloporus undulatus
TGGGGGCAAATTAGCTTACTTGCTAATTAGCTTACTTGCTGTTCACTGCTATGATCTTTGGAATAGCGGTATATAAATAAAACAAATTATTATTATTATTATTATTATTATTATCTTTGCTCTGCTGGAATTCCTTGTGAATACCTGATTCCAGACAGGCATGATTTGTGCAATTTCCCTGCCCTTTATTGAGAAGACTGAAGTGAAACAAGCTAAGCTTCTCCAATTCTGAACATTTCTGTGAAAACCTTAGCTCCCTCACAATTTTATATTTTGGGTGGAGAGGGGATTAGACTTCTACTTTGTCATCTTAGAATATCACAAGGCCCAGTGGGTGCATAAAGAGAGAAATGTTAGAAACTTCCAGTTGTGGTAATCAAGTCTGCCTATCAAACAGAACAGAAAACATATACACATAACTCTCCTTTGTTGTAGTTTTCAAAGAAGTAGTACCCTTTTCCTCCCTCTGCCTGAGTGTTACCTATGCTTTACTGTTTGTGCTCTTCTCCCTGCCACACTTACCCTGATCAGCATGATGTTGTCTTTGCTTTTACTTTTCAGTGACTAGAACATGCACATTCCCCCCCCTCCTGATCATTCACTCTCTCGCTTTTGTGAATGCATGAACTTCATCCCCGCGTCTCCCCATCATTTGTGCATGTGGAGATCTGCAATGTATGTATAGGAGGAGGGAGGAGGGAGTGCATGTGATCACACAAGGGAGTGAATGAATGAGCACAGCTAGGGGGAGGGAGAGGAAATGTGCATGCTCCCTCACTGAAGTCAAAACAAAGATGACACAATGCAGATGGTGGGGGCAAGAGTACAAAAAGTAAAACAAATGTCACACTGGGGAGGGGGGAAAGAGGGAGGGATACCTGAGCTAACGCCTCATCACTGCTCTTGTGGTGGACAGTTTCATAAATAAAAGTTAAATAAGATGCACTTTTAGTTTTTCTTTCTCCATCATATGAAAGGGAATTGAATGGAGAGGCATCCAGTCAGAGTGCACAGTAGTTGTTAGATTGACAGGCAAACCATAAGGGCTGTTGGCTGCTAGGGTGATGCATGCTGGAAATGAAGTAAACAGAAAGTTCACCAGGGAGAAATGTTACACATTGTGTCAGTGTCATTTTGAAGGCTTAATGGGGTTGCTGTGGGGTTCTGTAGACTAGAAAAATACGGGGTCAGGCTGGTTTTTTCATCATTATAGATGTGCCCTTAGTTTCAACTTGAATAGACTAATTGAAATAAACAGTATTAGCTGACTAAAAAGTTGAACTTATTCCAATGGATCTATTCTAATTGGTACTAAAATTGGATTTAGCACTTAGGAATTGGCTTTGTATAAATTCTCATTATTAGTCCATCTAGTTCACAATGACATACTGTCAACATTGATGGGCAGTGGGTCTTCAGTGCTTCAGACAGAAATTTTTCCAACCTGAAATAGTGATTCTAAGAATAAGACCTAGACTT
>NW_024828401.1:0-1479 GCF_019175285.1 Sceloporus undulatus
GAGGGGTGGAGTGCGTCCTCGCGACGTCACTTCCGCTGCGACACGTCTGGACGCACAGCGTCCAATACGTCAACATGGCGGCGCCCATGTGGATGGGCACCGCAAAAAAGTACGCGCTCTACGCGTACTGGGAGGAAGGGCTGTCAGGAAGGTAAGAACCTTCCTAACCCTAGTACGCGCGGAGCGCGTACTTTATGGCGGTTTGTAACCCGCCTGTATCAGTCGGAGACATAGAGGTAGATCTGGGTGTCATCAGCGTACTGATAACACTGTGCTCCCTGTCTTCGGATGATCTCTCCCAGCAGCTTCATGTAAATGTAAAGGGATAGAAAAAACATAGGAGGGGCAGTTTCTTCAAGTATTGTTTAAGCACTTGAAGGGGTGTCATACTAAGGATACAGCAAACTTGCTTTCTGCTGCTCCAGATAGTAGGACACTGAACAATGGATGCAAGCTGCAGGAAAAGAAATTCACCAGGCAGCTATCCATTCTGGAAAGGGGTGGAGGATTGACTTCCCCCATGACCCTTTCCAGGATGGATAGCTGCCTGGTGAACTAGGCAGCTCTCCCTCCTAGAAAGTGGCATGCAGGGGTTGATTCTCCAACCCTTTCCGGGACAGATAGCTGCCTGTTGAACCAAGCAGTTCTCAAATCCTGACTCAACCATGGAAAGCTGTTAAATGATCTTTGGACAAGTAACAATCTCTCATCCTGAAAAGAAAGAAATGGCAAATCCTGTCTAAAGAAATCTTGCCAAGAAAATGCTGTGGTAGGGTTATCTTAGGTTCACCATAAGTCAGAAATGAATCAAAGGCACACAACAATCAGTGTTTTCTTTGTAATATATACATCCTTGCAACCAGGAAATAAATTCAAATTCTGTTCACTTGATTCAGCACCTCAAAATGGCAATCTTGGTATGCTTCAGTTCTGCACAAGGTCAACTTGTGGCATTAAGCCACAGATTTCTAGCAGTTCAAAAAAATCTCTGTTTTTCTCCTCTTTTGTCTTACTGAAGCATCATTGTTTCCAAGAGCAAATACATATTTTTCAGTCTATAATATTTTCAGCTCTTTTGGAAGACATACCTTCATTTTCCATTTGTTTCTATATTGCACTATCCCATCAATAATTCCCTGTATTATAAATAGCTTAGATTTAATATATTTATACTTGAGCTGAGAGATCCCAAAGAGGTTACAAGATAATAGAGTCAATTAAATCTGTCAGTTGATTCTTTAACTTTGATATCAATGAATGAGAACTGTAACATGCACAAATGCTAAAGTTTTTAGTTTTTGTGTCAGGATAGTACTGGGGGGGGGACCTGAATATCATGCAAACAATATTTGTCACCTTTATTTTTGAAATGGATAGGTAGTGTTTTGTATTGGAGAACTTGGATTATAGCAAATATAAACTATGAGCATAGAACTGTTTTATGCTGTGAAGTCGAATAAACTCTTCCAGAACACAGCC
>NW_024828402.1:0-1141 GCF_019175285.1 Sceloporus undulatus
GGGGGGAGGGTTCGGCATCCCGACATCGACTCGTTGCCGATGGTGGCTTGGAGGCTCCTGCATTGACAGCGCTGACACCTTCGGTGCGGAGGGTGATCCGTGCCGCGCATAGGCCTGCGACCCAGAGATCCTATGCCTCCAAATGGAAGAGGTTCCTTTCGTTCCTTGCTGAAAGGAACCTGTCGCCTGAGGGCATCACTGTGCCAGTGGTGCTTGAATTTCTGATGTCACTGGTGAAGGCGGGCCTGTGTCTCGCATCCATCAAATGTTACCTGTCTGCTATTTGTTCACATTTTCAATATGATGGTTTGCCTTCCTTTTTCAGGGACCCTCTGGTAAAAAACTTTTTAAAAGGGTGTAATAACCTCTACCCCCAGGTTTCTCCCCCTGCCCCGGCTTGGAGCTTGGAGGTTGTGCTGGCTGACCTCCAGGCCAAGCCCTTTGAGCCCTTGGCCACAACGGACTTAAGACTTTTAACTTGGAAGACTGTCTTCCTGGTAGCCATCACCTCGGTTCGCCGGGCAGGAGAACTTTGTGCCCTGCGGAGGGATGAACCTTTCCTCCGGTTCCACAAGGACAAGGTGGTACTCTGGACTGATATCACCTTCCTCCCTAAGGTGGTCTCCCTTTTTCACATGTGTCAGGACATTGTGTTGCCGACCTTGGCTCCGAACCCATCAACTATGGAGGAACGCAACCTCCATATGCTAGACGTTAGGAGAGCCTTGGCTTTCTATTTGGACAGGACTATGGGTTCGAGCCGTTCCGAAAGACTTTTCCAGTGTTATTCGGAACCAAGAAAGGGTTTGCCGGTGTCGCCCCAAAGACTCTCGAAATGGGTGGCTAGCACCATCCGCCTTTGTTATGAACTGTCGGGGAAACCGGTACCGGCCAGGGTCCGCTCGCATGCGACCAGGGCGGTTGCAGCATCCTCTGCCTTTCTGGCTGGCATCCCTTTACCTGATGTTTGCAAGGCTGCTGTTTGGTCCCAGCCATTGACTTTTATAAAACATTATAGACTGGACACCAGGGCAATTCGGGACGCAGCCTTTGGGAGGGCTGTCTTGGTTTCTGGGTTGCATTGATGACTTATCTTGTGTCTTGTGCCTTTGAATTGGTCTATAATGTGCTCACTTGTGTT
>NW_024828402.1:1241-1479 GCF_019175285.1 Sceloporus undulatus
ACCATCCGCCTTTGTTATGAACTGTCGGGGAAACCGGTACCGGCCAGGGTCCGCTCGCATGCGACCAGGGCGGTTGCAGCATCCTCTGCCTTTCTGGCTGGCATTCCTTTAGATGATGTTTGCAAGGCTGCTGTTTGGTCCCAGCCATTGACTTTTATAAAACATTATAGACTGGACACCAGGGCAATTCAGGACGCAGCCTTTGGGAGGGCTGTCTTGGTTTCTGGGTTGCATTGAT
>NW_024828403.1:0-1479 GCF_019175285.1 Sceloporus undulatus
AGCATAAAGGGACGGCTTAAGTGGGGGGGGGGGGATCTGGAACCTGATCCAGGCACCTGCCCCCCAGAACCCTTCATTAGAGCCTACTACAGATCACTGTGATGCTTTAAATGACTATTTCACAGATAACATCTCTCAGATAAGAGCTGACTTGGATGCCAGGATTATTGCAGAGGCTATAGGTGAGGTGTCCAGTGACTCTGTGAATAAGGTCATACTGGATCAAATTGAATCTGTGAGTACCAAGGATGTAGACAAGGTCCTTAGAAGTGTAAAGAAGACAACTTGCCCCCTCGACCCTTGCCCTTCATGGCTGGTCCTCCAAGGAGGAGATGCACTTAGGACTCACCTGAGCTATATCAGAGATGCATTTCTTAGGGAGGGCTATTTTCCATCTTGCTTAAAAGAAGCGGTGGTATGGCCGCTTCTGAAAAAGCCCTCCCTAGATCCCTAGGACATGTACAATTACAGACCCGTCCCCCATCTTCCATTTCTAAGCAAGGTGATTGAGAGGGCAGTTGCTCTTCAAGTCCAAGTGGTCTTGGATGAAACAGATTATCTAGACCCTTTTCAAATTGGCTTCAGGACGGGATACAGAGTCAAGATTGCTATGGTCTTCTTAGATGATCTCCGCTTGAGCATCAACTGGGGAAGTATGACCCTGTCGGTGCTTTTGGACCTCTCAGTGGCTTTCGATACCGTCAACCATGGTATCCTTCTGGAAAGCCTGAGGGAATTGGGGATCAGGCGCACTGTGTTGCGGTGGTTTTGGTCCTATCTCAGAAGCAGATTCCAGATGGTGATGCTTGGGGACAGTTGCTCCTCCAAAAGGGATCTTAAATGTGGCATCCTTCGTCACATCATCCTGTGCCGAATGCTCTTTAACATCTACATGAAACCGCCTGGAGGGCCCTTAAAGGCTCCGGCCCCTTCCTCCTCCTCCATTTTCTCCTCTGGAGGGACTGAGCATGCTCAGTTGCAGCCAAGGTAGCCATCTTCCTTCAGGGCAGAGGGGCTTCAGGGGCTGCTACTGAGCATGTCCAGATCTCTTGAGGACCGTGCTCAGTATGCTCCCTCCCTCCCTTGGTGTTTCCATGGCGACAACAGACTCTGCCTGGCAACAGTGAAGGAGGCCTTCCTCAGAGGCACAAAGACACTCCTCTGGGGGGGTGACATCATTGGTGGGCAACCGTCCAATCAGAGGGCAGCTGTTGGGGAAGAAGCTTCTAGAAGGTGGCTGCTGAGACTAGAGAGGCCTGAATGGGGTCCTAGGAGACTGTGGCTTTGACCATTGGCTGCTTAGGAAGAAGAAGGGCTCCTTCTGGGTCTCCTTGGCAGGGAAGGGAAGGTGGGGCCTCCATGGGGCACTCCCCAGTTTGGTTCCTCTGTGAGAATGAGGACTGGAGGGGAAGAGCCCCATTTTGGAGCCAGTGATGGGGGGATGGAGGGCCTTCCTTGCTTCCAGCCCCAAAGCTGCCT
>NW_024828404.1:0-1479 GCF_019175285.1 Sceloporus undulatus
TGAAAACCATCCTATTCAGAGAAGCCTTCCCAGGCATTGCATAATTGTCGCTTACTATCTGATGTTCTGTTGTTGGCTGTTTATCGATCTATTTCCTGTATTGCTATGTTCTGTATATGTATTATCCTACTTGTGAGTATGTATTTTCCCTGGATAATGATTAACCTTCCATTTTGAAGCCAAGCCCTCCCTCCAGTCCATCTGCCTTGGTCCAGGCCTCGGAGGTTGAGAGGAACTGCTGGACCTCTTACCCTTTCCCGTCACCACTCCCTTCTCCTTCTGTGTCATGTCTTTTTAGATTGTAAGCCTGAAGGCAGGGAACCGTCTAACTAAAAAGATTGCATGTACAGCGCTGTGTAAATTTACAGCGCTTCATAAATAAAGGTTAATAATAAATAATAATAAATGTACACACATAGGAAAACAACATTAGCAAACAGAGGGGCCATTCACACTACCTTTTAAACCGGTTTGGAAATCGATTCTTCCATGTGAAGTTCATATTGGGCCCGATTCTTTCACAATCCATGGCAAGGCTTGCACAAAGAAATGCCCCTTACCGCGGGTTATTGGGAATCGGGCTAAAATCCATCTTTTCTGAAAAGACCCGGGTTCCGCAAAATATGAACTTGCCCTTGATCATGATCGGGGCAAATTCAGGGAGGGATTAAGGTCAGAGGGCGGGCAGAGGTCAGAGCATTCCCTCCCCTCATCCGAGGGGAGGGGGAGGAGGAAAGAGCCGAAGGAAAAAGGGGAATCTGGAGGTGAAGGGTGACAGGAGGCAAAAAGGGGGTGACTGACGGGGTCAATTCAGGGCAGGTCAGGGAGCTACAGCAAGGGAAGCCTCTGCTATCCGGCAGAGACCTTTTTCCTTAGGATTTTATTTTTTAAAATTATTTTTGGCTGTCTATGTGCATGTTTGTTGCTAAAGATATATAGATATATAGGCGGGATACAGACGGGCAAAAAGGGGTGTGTTCATGACGTGATGAAGGTAGAGCCTTCAGACGGCCCTTACCTGAATGCCGTCATGAACACGCCGCCCGCACGCCCCAAGCGGGAAGAAGCGGCATTAAAAAGGTGCTGTTTTTTTCCGCTTCTTTTTGATAAGCGGCGTACGTGCGCATCTCCGTATATAAGCTGCTGCACTGGTACGCCACAATTGCCATGCCGCAAATTTAAGTCGCCCATTTAAAAGCTCCATGTCAGCTGCGTCGCATAATGGGTCGGGTTCCCAGGACATGTGTGGTTTGCAGTCAGGCTTTAATTGCAGCGTCCGATGCCATGCAGGTGTGGCGCATTTTAAGTCTCGTAACCCTAACCCTAGAGCAGCATGTGTGCATGTGTTGCTGGAATCGCGGGAAGTTGTAAGTTTTGCCGGCGGATGTTTTGGTTGTAGAAAGTGATAAGGGAAAGTTTGGAATTTAAAGTGAACCCCTTCACACATTCCTGCGCCATTTTCACCTGGGAACGGGCACA
>NW_024828405.1:0-1479 GCF_019175285.1 Sceloporus undulatus
TGAGTATCAGGTTATTGCATTCAGACGCCATGCCTCTGTCAAACAGAACTTCTTCATTTGCTGCTGTTCTCCTTGTAGGGTTGTCTATGTGCTCAGATAGAGCTTCATAAACAACAAATCAAATACTAAGTTGGGCACAAAATTGAATTGAGTGGTTTCACAACCTCCATATTCACCGAGGGACTGCCATGACATTACAACATTGTGCAGTAGTGACCAGTGGAGAGAGTGATGTAGTGTGCACTGATGTTCATTGGTGTGCTCCCCAATGCACATTCAAACACTGGCTACAAAGTGTCTACAAAGAGAAATATCCAGTGCACATCAGAAGTGTTCAACACACATCAAAAGTGCCTGTTGCACATGAGCACTCTTGTTGGTGTACATTACTGGGGCCCAGATGTGCACGAGTCTATGAATCTTTGCAACTCAGTAACAGGGTTTCATTGTATTGCTTCAATGTAGCTGTGTATTTGTAAAGTTACAAAATGTAGACTATGATGTCTACATTTAGTAACTTTACAAATCCATAGCTACATTGAAGCAATGCAATGAAACCCTGTTACTGAGTTGCAAAGATTCATAGACCCATACACATCTGGACACTAGCAATGTATACCAGCAAGAGTGCTCTGAAGTGCAACAGGCACTCAGCCTATATCCATTTCGGTCAAACAGGGAAGCTTTGTGTATGTATTCCTTTGTGCAGCTTTCTTGCATGTGAATTTCATAGGAGTATGCTGAGCATTATGTAAATAATAATAAATAATAAACTGTTTATTTATAGCCCACTTTTCCTGGGAGATCAAAGCGGGTTACAACAGAGTACTACACAATGTACAATTTACAAACAGTATTCATATAAAAACCACAACAATACATCAGATTAATTAAAAACAGAGTAAAAATTTACAAGATAAAACCGAACAAACTAGCATAAAGTGCTGGTGCAACGGGGAGAGAGCAAATCTCATAACACCTGGGGGAAAGCCTGTTGGAAGAGGAAAGTTTTTAACTTCTTCCTGAACAGGTCAAGGGAGGTAACCGAGCGGAGCTCACCGGGAAGAGAGTTCCAGAGCTGTGGGGCAGAGCTAGAAAACGCCCTCTGTGCAGTCACGGAATATCTCGTGTCAGGAACCCTCAAGAGTTGTTTCCCGGCCGACCTGAGAGCACGGGGCGGATTATATGGGGAGAGGTGGTCCTTCAAGTACCCTGGGCCCAAGCCATTTAGGGCTTTATAGGTAATAACCAACACCTTGTATTGCGCCCGGAAGCAAATGGGCAGCCAATGCAGATCGTATAAGATAGGCGTTATATGGTTGGTCCTGGAACATCCAGTGACCAACCTCGCTGCCATATTCTGCACCAACTGAAGCTTCTGGGTTTGGTACAAGGGTTGCCCCATGTAGAGCACGTTACAGAAATCCAACCGAGAGGTCACCAGAGCATGTACCACCGTTTCAAGGTCCCCCTGGCCCA
>NW_024828406.1:0-1479 GCF_019175285.1 Sceloporus undulatus
TATCCCCCACCTCACCCCTTCATTGATTGAAAGTTAAATGCACACAAGGTTGTGCTGTGTTGAAATTAAATTCATGGAAAGTTAATAAATCAGTGACATAGTGGCAGCCAGCTTCTGAAACAATGGGGTTTTGCCCTCCTCTCTCACAGCACCCCCCCCACACACACACACAATTGGTTCTGATGGGTTTCTCAGTCCTCCAGAACAGGTCATGGACGTGTATGTGAGGCTGCAGTGGAGGAAAATATCATCCCCTCCCATTTACACTGGAAAAAACAGTTCCATACATGAAACTGTTATTGTTTTCACTTACAATGGTTTTCAATTGCCTGACCACTGAAAATAACCACCTTTCATATCTTGGTTGCCATATTACCTCATTTGTTTGGCTTTCACCCAAGTTATGGGTCCATTTAACTGGATTTCATTTGTATCTGTTCCTGTGAACCGAGAAACAACTCTCAGGCCCATTACAGACGGGCCTTTTAGTGCGGAGTCAGTCCGTACTAGGGTGAGGAAGGTGCAGTGCTTCCTACCCCCCCTAACCCTAGTACGGACTGAGTCCGTACAAAAAGGCGGCGCCCCATCTACATGGGGGCTGCCATGACGATGTCATGACTGCGCTGCCTCTATATGGGGTGGTGCAGACGTGACGTCGTTGCTCCGCGTGAGGGCGCTTAGTGTTTGCGGCACTGCTTTGCGTCGCTGGGCACAGCCTTCAGACGGCTGCGCTCAGCGACGCAAGGGAGAAAAGGGCCAAGCGGCCCCTTTCTCCTCCTCCCCGCCGCCGCGGGGTGTCCTTGGAGCTTGAAGCCCCAAGTACACCCCTTTCCAGGCTGCGGGGAAGCGGCCTTTTGCCACTTCCCCGCGGCCTGGAAAACGGCAGATCGGGGCCTCAGCGGCTGTCGTTCTGTCCGCTGAGGCCCCAATACCCCAGGGAAAGGGGCGGGTACAGGCTGCCGCTTTTTGGCGGTCTGTAATGCACCTCAGTCTTTGCCTGTCCAGTCTCTGTGATAGTCACAATGATCCATCCCTGTAACATCATGGGGACCCACATTCAGGTGTCCGGGTAATAAGTTGTGACTGGATGAGAATCTAGTGAGCAGACAGGTGTAGACCATGGTAATGAGCTAAGTAGACCAGGTGATTGTATTAACTAATTAGAAAGGTATAATTGCCTGGTGGATCTACTGGGTTTTGGGAGCATTCATTGAATCCTGCTCTCCATGCTGCCATATCAGGATTTTGTACTATGCCATTCATATTGTTTTGCTTCAGTTTTTGAGACTTCTGTTAAGT
This sequence comes from Sceloporus undulatus, assembly GCF_019175285.1. Taxonomy (NCBI): domain Eukaryota; kingdom Metazoa; phylum Chordata; class Lepidosauria; order Squamata; family Phrynosomatidae; genus Sceloporus; species Sceloporus undulatus. The sequence continues at coordinate 1,300 of NW_024828406.1, forward strand.
AAAGTTTTGTTAAATTTCCTCAAACCTCTGCTGTCATTTTTTCTTTAATACTCACACCCCAACATCAGGCTCAAGTTTTAGCACTTAAATTTCAGAGAATGAGATGCTTCTGACCTGACCCCCCCCCAAAAATAAACCCCACAAAAATTCATTTTTAAAGTCCCAAATAGAGTAGATGAA
>NW_024828407.1:0-323 GCF_019175285.1 Sceloporus undulatus
TCCTGGATGGGAAGAATAGGAGGATTACAGAGGTTCCCATTTCCACTAATAATAATAATAAATAAAATTTTTATTTATACCCCGCCCTTCCAAACGATCAGGGCGGCTTACAAAATGCACCGAAGTGCAAACAGCATACAGATTAAAAACACATATAAACAACAATCCTTAAAAACAATAAAAAAACCCTAGCCCAACCTCACGGCCACGAGAGAGGAGGTAGGCCCACAGGATATTTAGTCGGGGAATGCCTGATTAAATAGGAAGGTTTTGAGACCCTTCCTAAATTGGGCCAGGGTGGTAGATGAGCGGAGCTCCATGGG
>NW_024828407.1:423-1479 GCF_019175285.1 Sceloporus undulatus
TGTTCAACAACTTCTCCAACTGCCTCTGCCCTTGTGATGATCTCCTGTGGTCCAAGAAGCCAAACTGCGGCCCTCTTATGGCTCTTAGCCCAGCAGACTCTTAAATTCCTTAAATCACGCTGCCAGCACCCAGTGAATTATAAAAGGATTTCCCTTAACCTACACTGGGACCGATTAAGGAACCTTATTTGTCCTCCTTTGATGATTTTCCAAGCATCAACTGAGCCAAGACACGTACGTGTAAAAGGAGTGTTAAGTAGTAGATACTCTAAGGAGGTATTTATTATAAATAGCAAAATATAACTAAAATATAAGTCCTACAAGATATTAAGGATCTTGCAGGTACAATATTTGTAAGTATATAATATTCAATTCATACATGCTATTAAAACAATAAATAGACCTAAACATCCAATTCTGAGACTTCCAAGATCCGCTCTTTAACTCTCTCTCTCGATCTCCAACTGACACAATTCCCCCAACTGTCTCTTGGTCTCTCAGGCCTTATATCTCCTTCTCACGGAAGCTTCCAGAAGAACCTTTATCTTGCTCTCTGATTGGTCAAGAGAGCCTTCCGTAGCAGTGATGTCATTCTGCATTTGCATAAACCTCCCTTTTCTGCCTGAAGAAGACCTCCATTGACTGGAGCCTTGTTATTACAACAACAACAACAACAACAACAACAACAACAACCCCTCTTTTCCTTGGAAGAGATTCACAACTATCCCTTCTTTCCTGGATGGGAAGAATAGGAGGATTACAGAGGTTCCCATTTCCACTAATAATAATAATAAATAAAATTTTTATTTATACCCCGCCCTTCCAAACGATCAGGGCGGCTTACAAAATGCACCGAAGTGCAAACAGCATACAGATTAAAAACACATATAAACAACAATCCTTAAAAACAATAAAAAAACCCTAGCCCAACCTCACGGCCACGAGAGAGGAGGTAGGCCCACAGGATATTTAGTCGGGGAATGCCTGATTAAATAGGAAGGTTTTGAGACCCTTCCTAAATTGGGCCAGGGTGGTAGATGAGCGGAGCTCCATGGG
>NW_024828408.1:0-1479 GCF_019175285.1 Sceloporus undulatus
TGAAGGGCCCATACAGACAGGCCAAAATAAAGCTGCTTTGGGTCACTTTGGAGGTATGCTGTTTAAATTACACATGCATCTTAAGAGGCCAAAAGCTGCACCAAAGCTGCGCTCCAGTCCTTTAAACAGCATACCTCTAACATGACCCAAAGCAGCTTTATTGTGGCCTGTCTGTATGGGCTTCAAGATTATCAAATTGAGGCTGTTGTAGTTTGGCCACATCATGAGAAGGCACGAATCATTAACATTAATGCTGGGAAAGGTGTCAGGTAGCAGAAAGAGGAAGACTGCACACAAGATGGATAGGCTCAATCAGGGAGGCATGTGTTTACATGACCTAAGTAGAGAAGTGGAGGACAAGGGGTCTTGGAGGTGTCTCATCCACAGGGCTGCCATGAGTTGGGATTGACTTGAAGGCAGTTAACAACAATAGACTTGAATTATATCCCTCCTTTCTCACAGATGTGGGACTCAGAGTGATCTCATATAATTACGAAAAGGCAAAAAAAGACATGGTAAGCTACAATATTAAACCACAATTTAAGAAATATGTTAAAGCACAACTGAATTAAGAACAACACAAGTAAAATAATTAAAACCTAAGAGCCTTTACAGATTGGCCTGAAAGACTGGCCTGGAGACAGAGTTGGGGTGCAGCATTCTGACAACGTATGCCTGACTCCACCCCACCCCCAGGGCACTCTGATGCTGCATGCCGCTCCAGACGCCACATGGCATTATGATTTTATTTATTTTTTTATTTATGCCATTTATACTCCACCCTTCAGCCCTAAAGGCTATCAGAGCAGCTTACAATTATTATTTTTAATTAGACGGTTCCCTGCCCTCCGGCTTACAATCTAAAAGGCACAACACAAAAGGAGAAGGGAATGGTGGTGGGAAAGAGAATGTACCTCCAGCGCTGCGTTTAGATGACTCAGCGCTGAAGGGGCACTATACAGTCGTGCTACCGCAGCTATGGCGCCCTCGGAAAGCTGGATTGGGGCTGCGGCATGAGGTTGTCACGGCCCGATCCAGTACGAAAGGGGGCGGTCTGTAGAGTCCGTAAGACGCACAATGTCTATCTGTTTAATGCCTTGTCCTTCCCAATCAGTCAGCTGCTGGAGGCCTGCCTCAACAGGAAATCTATCTGCTGCCAGAGTCATCATGGAGGGCAACATCCTAGACCTAGTTCCCTTGCAAGACAGTTTGGAAGTCCAGGACGAGGAAGGCCTTTTCCTGCATCTTCAGCAAAGGGGTCTCTGATGGTGGTGGGACCTAGGGTGTATCCACACTGCAGGAATAAAGTAATTTGACACCTCTATAACTGCTATGACTCTATGCTACAGAATCCTGGGATTTTTTAGTTTGGTGAGGCAGGGGTGTCACTGTGGGGATCCAGGCTACACCAGGTGACACCTTAAGAAGGGACGTGACACAACTGCTCCCCAAAACATCTGCCTTTGGTCAGAAACAGGT
>NW_024828409.1:0-1479 GCF_019175285.1 Sceloporus undulatus
TTTACAACCGACTCAGGCTGTATCTGCACTGGAGAAATAATCCAGTTCTAAAGTGTGTTAACTCTTCTGTTTCCATCCTATGGAATCCTGGGATTTGTAGTTTGTTATGTCATGAGATCTCTCTGGCAGAGAAGGCTAAGTGTCCCAAAGGTAAATTCCCAGGATTCCATAGCACTGAGCAGTTAAAGCGGTGTCAAAGTGCCTTATTTCTATAGTACAGATGCAGCCTTCTTAGGAAAGGGGCTGATACTGGGGATCTCTGGAGGTTTCAGCACGTTATTTATTTGTTTATTTATTTATGATGCACTCATTTCACATCTAGATACAGGGACATAACCAGGGCCCTCTCCAATTCCCCATCCCCTAATCCCCCACCACTCTAAGAAGGCATGGAGTATCTGTTGTGTAGGGAGCTGCAATGAGTCTATGCTAGGTCCAGGGGTCTTTGTTTGGTGCAGATGGAGGAAGGAGATGCCCACCTCTGCATTGGCCCAAAGGAAGCATATGTCACCTGCGTGTGTCACCAGCAGGATGCTGTTCTCTGTGTCTTTGAGTGATGCAGGATTTCTTGCCAAGCCAAACCTAACTCTGATCCCTTTTCTCAGGAACTTCATCTTGGACCCCTTGGACCCAGCTTTGGATCCTCTCTTGCTTGAAGTGACCAAGTGCAGGGCAACTAGGACCCCTGTCCACCTGATGGCCGACACAGAGGCCAAGCAGAGGAAGTTAGGCTCCAAGAGAAAGAGGCTGCCGAGGTACAACAACTCTTCGGTGAGTCACTATCCTTATAGCTTCATCTGTGTCACTTCTGGGCCAATTTATGAAAGGAAGCAAATATAATAATGTTCAATTTTGGCAGAGACAGTCCTGGTTAATCCTCTGTCACCCCATTATTTCAGGGGCTTTTAAAACGTCCTGGTTTCTTTCTCTTCCACCCGCTTTCCCCCTTCAGCTCACTTCAGTTTCTGCATAATGAGTGCCAAGGAGTTTGCACCCCATCAACTCAAAAATGGGGAGAGGAGAGGAAAGAAGGGGACAGGGACTTTCCTTTGCAAGGAGTCTGAGACAAAATCAAACTACTGTGCCCTTTCCCACTTGTGTGATCTTCTTCATAAACAACTTTGACCATCTTCACCACTTTCTGGTGTTGCTTGCCCACATGTGTCTTGTTTTTCTCAGCTGTGAAACATTGGGTGATATGGGAGAGTGTCTCTGGATATAAAGTGGGGGTGGCCCTGTAGCTCTCACACCACAGTGCTCCCCAGAACTGCTTTTTAAAAATGACATTTGCCTCTGAAATTTGGCAACAAATGGCTACATGCACTATAATCTTTGGAGGATCAATGTACAAAAGTGTTGGGATAGTCAATATCCTAATCCATCATCAATATCCCACCTATGGCCTAAATTATGTTGTTTCTTATATTGTATGTTATATTGAAAGAATTCGAGACAAACTGGATTTCAAAGGCAGTAGCT
>NW_024828410.1:0-1479 GCF_019175285.1 Sceloporus undulatus
GCTACATTTGTCAGTCTCTGTCTGGTATTGCACTTTTGATGGTATCAGCTCAGAAACTAATGGGCTGCTCTGGTGTGAGGCTGGTCGGTGCAGCAGCCCCATTTTTTGCTTCCACGGTGGACCTGATGAAAAACTGTCCTTTGAAAACCTACTGAAAAATACCCCCAAACCCCCATGTAATCTCCACTATTTCTTGACTGGTGGGAAATTCCATTGCATTCATGCAGCACTAGTGCTTGAATGAGCTGCCACAAAGCATATAGACTGCCTGGATTCTGCTGCTGACTCCCTTCACCCTCAAATGGAGCACATAAGCAGAGAACCAGACTTGTGCTCCCAAGCAGTGCACATGTAATAAAAACAAGTACAATTCTAACATAAAAATAATCAAATCTTAGAAGAAGCAGCCTGTAAGGTCATAAAAACAAATGCATTCTAGGATGCATATGCAAAGACAATATCAAAAATATCAAAATAACACCAGGCATCATGAGAGCTTCTCCTGTTAAACATCTTTAACTGTATGTACATTTTCGTATTTACATTCACAAAAAAGGAGACACAAAGACTGCAGCAACCATGGAGCCATAGCATTAATTTCCCAGGCTTGCAAAATTGTGCTCAAAATTCTGCAGCACAGACTCCAGCCATACGTGGAGAGAAAAATCCCAGAGGTCCAAGTGAATTTCAGAAAAGAAAAGAGGTGCTATGCAAATCCTTTGACTGCACAGAGCATGAAAAGCTATGGAATGCTCTTAAAGACACAGAAGTGCCACTACATTTGATAGTCCCAATAAATCTGTACTTAGGACAAGAGGCTACAGCTAGAATAGAATATGGAGAGACAGAATGGTTCCCAAACAAAACATGTATCAGGCAGTGCTGCATCCTATCTCCCTACCTGTTCAATTTGTATGCAGAAGTAGAAGGAGTAAAGATAGGAGGGAGGAACATCAACAACCTAAGATATGAAGATGACACCATACTACTAACAGAAAACACCACAGACTTGGGACAATTATTAAAGAAAGTCAAAGAAGAAAGTCCAAAGGCAGGCTTACTGCTGAACATAAAGAAAACAAAAATAATGACCATGGAAGGTCTACATAAATTCAACCTAGACAATGAGGAAATTGAAATAGTAAAAGAGTCCCCATATCTCAGATCAAACATTGATCAGAACGGAGACAGTAGCCAAGAAATCAGAGGACTAGGAATGGCGAGGGCAGCCATGTAAGAACTAGATAAGATCCTAAAGTGTAAAGATATACAACTGAACACTAAAGTTAGAATCATCCAAGCCATTATATTCCTCATCACCATCTACAGATGTGAGAGCTGGACAGTAAAGAACTATGACAGAAAGAAAATCAACTCATTTGAGATGTGGCACTGGAGAAGAGTGCTGATGATATGTGGACAGCCAAAGAGTCAAATAAATGAGTCCTTAAACAGATTAAACCTGTCCTCTCCCTGGAA
>NW_024828411.1:0-1479 GCF_019175285.1 Sceloporus undulatus
AGATGTCACTTGTGGTACCTCACTAACAAATACAGTCGGCCCTTCTTATACACGGATTTTTTATACACGGATTCAAGCATACACGGTTTGAAAATGTTCCAAAAAAGTATAAATTTACCTTGATTTTCCATTTTTTATAAGGGACACCATTTTGCTATGTCATTATATCTAATGGGACTTGAGCATACACTGATTTTGTTATACACGGGGGATCTTAGAACCAAACCCCAGTGTATAACAAGGGTCCACTGTAACAGCTGGAATTTTATTTAAAAAGTTAAACGGTGCCATATCCTCCAGTTGGGCTGATTTGGCAGAAACAGTCTAAATTAATCCTCTGCTGTTCCACTTTCTTAGGCCCGTTACAGAACACCGAGAAGCGGCGGTCTGCTGCCGCCGCCGGTTGCAGCGTTTGGGAACCGCAGCAGCCAAACAGCGCAGTTCCTGGACGCTGCAGAGGAGTGCAAAAATCGCGCTCCTTCCTGGGCCCTGGAAGAGACGCCGCGAGGCTCTAGTCACGCACTCGTGGTGTCACTTCTGGGGTGCGACATGCAGACGCAGAGCGTCCACTACATCAAGATGGCGGCAGCCGTGTGGAATGGCCGCCGCCATTTGTTACGGACTCAGCTTGTGGTAGGGTTAGGGGCGTCTGGAAGAGACGCCCCTTTCTAACCCTAGCACGGACTGAGTCCGTCCTAGGGTGCCCATGTGTAACGGGCCCAAGCTACTTTTCAAATGTCCCAGTTTTTGTCTCCTCCCTACTTTCCCCCTTGGGCCTAAGTTTACTTTAATTGCTGCAAACTGAGTTCAAAGTGCAGATGTACTCAGTTGCATTCAGTTAACTCAGCAGGAGGGAGAAGAGAGGAGCGGGCAGAATCTTTCTCTTTCCAGTAGGCTCAGGCAAAAGCAAACTGGTTCAACCTCTCCTAGCTTGTCTGTTCTCCCTCTTTAAGAACTTTGCCATCTTGATCACACTCTAATGTTGACTGGCCTCATATGACCTGTTTTTCATCTGTGAATGTTGGAGGCCAAGCAGTACAACTGGCCTGCAGCCTATTTGAAAGCTGAACTTCTGCTCCTGAAGGTTTCCAGGAGATTCAGTTCTCTCTCCCCACCCCCACTAGAAAAATCATGTTGCCTCATGACTGTACTTTGCCCATGCTTGCCATGGGGGCTAACAAATAATTCCTTTGCAGCCTTTTCTGTTCCAGTGAGAACTGGAAAGGGACTAGGGCTGGGTTCCTAACATTAGAGAATTGCTTTAATATGACATGTTTTTCTGTTTGTGGATGCAAGACCAGAATGGACTGACCACAGCATAGTCATGCAAAACCGCCATGGGACCACTAAGCGTAATGCAAAGAAAACTGTCGTTCTGGGTGATTTGTAGCCATGATACTTTTATAGTAGTCTTCTGTTTCCTGGGACAACGAAGTGTATGAGCAACTGAAATATGAGGAAGTTTTAAACCTTAAAAAA
>NW_024828412.1:0-1479 GCF_019175285.1 Sceloporus undulatus
CAAACCAGACAGTCTAATAGGAGTCATGGGGTGAAGGGGGAAGAAGAAGACATTGGTGGGGGCATGATTGTGCTTTGCAAGTGTTTTACTGGGCACACTGATGCTCTGTAAAACTGGTGGAGGATCGTAGGTGTTGACAATGTGGCTGATCAAAGGTTCAGCCATCCAATAGGATGACATCCAGATAGCAGGCAGTTGCTGGCAGTGTGTTTGTGCACATACATGTTGTGGAGGTGACAAAAAAAATTACCCAGAAGCATGGCTTGATGCCATGCTTTATGAGCAGGCTATGTGCTTTCGGGCTGCCTTGGGAGCTGCCAGTGTGGCCAGTGAGGTTTCAACCACTTCTGGAAAATGCAGGTCTGAGCCTCTTTTTCCTGCCCCTCACTTCTGGGCCTATATTTTCCTGTTTTACTAAATAAAGCTGGAAATCATTAATTATAAAAGAAGCACCTGACATCAAGAATATTCATTTCTTATGTAAACATTTGACTTTTATAGGAATAAGGGTTTTTTAATTAGCAATATTGAAAATAAGATTTGAGGTGAATGTAATGTGACATATAATGTATACAGACATAGATATTTGTATTGTCCTGGTTTCTCTGTTGTTTCTTCTGTGATTGAATAATATATATATATTTAAAAAGACTGTGAAAATATGTTTTCTTTACACTTCTGCATATGATTTTATTCATGTCAAGTCTCCAGCATTAAGCCTATGTATATGTTGGGTATGGAAAACCACTTTATGAAGAAATCACCCAGCAAACCTAGATAAAATCCTGAAATTAAAATAAGCACCAAACTGCTATTGGAGTGAGCGACCAGGATGTAACAAAATTACATTTCAAAAGCAATCTTATGAGTGGAAACAAAGTTATTTTATTGTTGTAATTACAGGTTGAGCCTCCCTTACGCTTGGGATCAGAACTGATTTGGATTTTGGGGGGATTTTCGAATACCTGTATTTGCAGATTCATACATAATGAGATATCTTGGAGATGGGACTTAATTTAAACACAGAAATCATTATGTTTCATATACACCTTATACACACAGCCTAAAGGTAATATGAGACAATATTTTAAATACTTTTGCACATGAAACAAAGTTTGTGTACAATGAACCAACAGAATGCAAAGGTGTCACTATCCCTGGGTTTTTGGCATATTTTGGAATTCTGGATAAGAGTCTCAGCTTGTAGCCATTTTAAAGTTACCTAAGGCATTTTAGGGGAATTTTGGTAAGAATTTATTATATTTTATGCTGTGGTATATTTTATATCACTCCTAAGGGTTCTGCTTCTTAAAAAAAGTGGTTATAAAGCATGAAGTAACAAAAAATGGTGCAATGAGTTACAATGAATGTAAAAAAAAATACTTTTAGAAGGTGTCTTTCTAAGCACTAATGAAATTCCACCCCCATTTGCAACAGTTTGCAGCAAGAATAAGTTTGAACAGTTATATGCATTTCCAC
>NW_024828413.1:0-1078 GCF_019175285.1 Sceloporus undulatus
AATGGCGAGACGTTAGGTCGTTAGTAGACGGGGCTCGTCACGGCGACCTGCAAGACAGATTAAATAGGGGCGTTGATCCCTATTTAATTCGGTTCCAGGGGGGGACCGAAGCACGGGGTTCGTCAGGAGACGCGGCAGCAACTGGAGGAAGAAACCTACGGACGTGGGTGAGAGCCGACAGGAGCTCCGGGTCCGCGGAACGACCGGGTCTGTCTTGTCAGCCATTTTTGGCTCTGAGTCTAGCCTACCGCTTTTTAAGAAGCGAAGACTTTATATTTTTGAACATTACTAACTTAGCAGCCTATTCTTCTTTTTGGTGAAAGAACGGTGGACTACTGTTTATTTAACAAATCTGGAGGCTGATTAGACCTCCCTCACAAGAACTGGTTTTCCCTTGGGAGAAATGACAACCTGCCTGACTGGAGAGGAAGGTGGGTTTTAAAAGCGAAATAAGCAAGGGAATCCTGTTGATCTGAAGTGGGGAGAATTTATTAACGGTATAAAGAATCTTTCTGGACTGGAATATTGGTGAGAGGATATGAAGATTAAGCAAAGTTTTGAGTTTATTTTGAAGCTAAAGTAGGACGGAAAAAAAAAAAAAAAAAAAAAGGCTAGACCCGGCTGGGGCTGTATAGCCAAAGAAACAGTATAACGATTAGAGGGAGAAATACCAAGGCAGAAGCTGCTACAATATACCCAAATATACTTCTGTGTTTCAAATCAGATTTATGAACCCAGAACTTATTATTCTGAATGGGTATATTAAAGTGGAATTTTCAAAAGTATACGAATAAAAACAAGTTTGAAGTTGCATAGCTTACAAAGAAATGAGGACAGCTGAGATGGATTGAGCGGTGACGTTATTATTGTTGTGTCTATAACCAAGAAAGAGTGCGTCGGAAAGAGGACGGGGGAGGAGACAGCAGGAGTTGAAATCCTAAGCTTTCTTTAGAAATCAATATAAAGGAATTTTATTCCATCAATTGGTGAAGTCAAGAAAGAGTGCGTCGGAAAGAGGACGGGGGAGGAGGCATCCGAGAGGAAGGGAAAATAAATAAAAAGACACAGGGAAGAAGCC
>NW_024828413.1:1178-1479 GCF_019175285.1 Sceloporus undulatus
TTTGCTTCTTTTTTTTGGGGATATTGGAGACAGTGGGTCATATATTTATATACACATACATGTATTTTTGTTGTTGTTGCTGATGTTGCTCACTGCAAATTTGAGTAAGAGAAGGTTAAAATTACTTTAAAAAACAGTCAGAACTGGGCAAGGAAAACAAGGAACTTTAAATTTTGAATTGCTTTCTGTTTCTGGATTATAGTGACATTATTATAGTGACATTACTAAAATAAGAACTGTTTATTTATATGTGTACATATATATATATATATATATATATATGTATATATATATATATATA
>NW_024828414.1:0-1479 GCF_019175285.1 Sceloporus undulatus
GTCTGTAACAGGCCTGTAACAGGCCTAAGGAACCAAAGTTTATTTGATTAAAAGGAAAATAAAACATAGGTTGAAGGCAAACAAAAATTAAATATAAATCTGGAATAAAAAGCCACTGTTGCACACTAAACAAAAACAAAGTGAGGATGCAGCCAGAAGAGCATAATGTGTTCTAAAAGAAGAAAGAGAAAGCCATCCAACTTGGGTTGATATGGAAAACTTCACAGAGGATAACAGAAACAGTCAAAATGCATGATACAGCATTCAAAATACTACAAGGAATTGGCAACTTAGTACAAGCAGCCACTTTGCAGACCTTTTCAGCTCCTACTTCTAGCTGTGGAAAAAAACCTGTTTGCGCATGTCATAAAATTGTAGTTGCAAAAGCAACTACCATCAACCTCTCTGCATTGCACAATCATTTGTCTTCTCCAACACACTTACATTTATGAAGTAATCTCAGCGTGGGATAAAAAGGTCCTTCCCTTTGCCTGAAGAATAGCAACTCTCCATTGACTGTGAGGATTTCTATATGTTCGTGACTGGAATAAACAAAGATAATTAATTTTTTGTGGGGCTTTTCTTGTTCTTTTTTCATTTTTAAAGTGAGGACAAGACAGGTTTTTCTACCTCGAAAGGTACGCGTATCCTTTCTGTTTATGTACAAAATTTTATGTACTTTTAAAAAGAAGAAGCTCTACATCTTCCATTATCTTCTTCTTCTTGTTGTGTGCCTTCAAGTCATTTCAGGCTTCTAGTGACTCTAAGGCAAACCTATCTTGGGTTTTGTTTTGTCTTTTGGCAAGATTTATTATTATTTGCTTATTATTATTTATTAAGGTTTGTCCAGGGGAGATTTGCCATTGCCTTCCCCTGAGGCTGAGAGATTGTGACAATGTAAGATCTATACAAAACGCATCATAAGACAGAGCAGTATTCCTGGATTATTTGTCGCTCTGAAAAAGGAATTGGCAAAAGAACCTTTGAATAGTCTTTGCCCCAGAAGACGCTGCAAAATTTATGGTCTCAATGTAAGTCAACAGTCGACTTGAAGGCACATAAACACTAATACAATAGCCGGAATTTTGCTGCCAGTTTTTCAAACCGCTTTGGAGTACTGAAAAGGTTTGGCACATATGAGCAACCGAAACAGCAGCTTTGATACGCCAGCAAAATCTACAAATAAGAAAGAAAACCCTTAGAGAGCAACATGGAAGGAAATACTTACCATCGTACTATCTTGACCGGGTCTTTCTTTGGCATGATTTGGTTTAGCCATGGTTCAATGCCAGGAAACTGGTCTATCAGTTGATTCTTGATGCCTTTGATAACAGACGTCTTCAGCTGGATGCAATTGGACACATTCTCCTTTTCATCAAATCTGGAAAGGGAAAACAGGATTTCAGAAGTGATTTCCTCAGCTATACTATCATCTTCTCTTGCCAATCCACAACGGAAGTCCATATATATATATATATA
>NW_024828415.1:0-1479 GCF_019175285.1 Sceloporus undulatus
ATGGCCACAACTGGTTGAATTGTAGCAGCACCTCATTGATACTAATATTGATGCTCCATAATAGATGCTGTCTTTCACAGATTCTAGATAGACAATGAAGAATACACAGAATATGCCCCAAATAAATCAAAGCTTTATTGACTGTTCCTGCAAGGGCAAGATACTTTAAAACCAAATACTTTGTAGCAAACAATGAATAAAAAGATTATACTAAAGCTTTACAAAACTTTGTAAAGGCTTTTCAATGGCCCAAATTTCTACACTTTTTCTCTAGTGTGGATTTTATGATGCCTCAAAAGGTGTGAATTCTTGAAAAAACCTTTCCTGCAGTCTTTGCATTTTTATGGCTTCTCTCTTGTATGAATGCTGTGGTGCTTTGTAAGGCTGGCACCTGAAGGAAAAGACTTGCCACATTCATGGCATTTGAATGGTTTCTCTCCTGTGTGGCCTCTCTGATGTGACACAAGGTGGGACTTGCGAGCAAAGCTATTCCCACACTGCTGGCATGTGTGAGGTTTCTCTCCTGTGTGGCCTCTCTCATGGACCACAAGGTGTGACTTCCTAGCAAAGCATTTCCCACAGTGCTGGCATCCATAAGGTTTCTCTCCTGTGTGGCCTCTCTCATGGACCACAAGGTGGGACCTCTGAGCAAAGGATTTCCCACACTGCTGGCATGTGAATGGTTTCTCTCCTGTGTGGACTCTCTTGTGTCTTTCAAGCCTTGACTTGCGAGCAAAACCTTTCCCACACTGCTGGCATTTATATGGTTTCTCTTCTGTGTGTATTCTCTCATGGACCACAAGATTTAACTTATGAGTAAAGCATTTCCCACACTCCCGACATCTGTAAGGTTTATCTCCTGTGTGTATTCTCTCATGGACCACAAGATGTGACTTATGAGCAAAGCATTTCCCACACTGCTGGCATCTGTGAGGTTTCTCTCCTGTGTGGATTCTCTCATGGACCACAAGATGTATCTTCTGAGCAAATCCTTTCCCACACTGCTGGCATCTGTGAGGTTTCTCTCCTGTGTGTATTCTCTCATGGACCATAAGGACTGACTTGCAAGCAAAAGCTTTCCCACACTGCTGACATTTGTGAGGTTTCTCTCCTGTGTGGCTTCTCTCATGGACTACAAGGACTGATTTGTCAGCAAAGCATTTCCCACACTGCTGGCATTTATATGGTTTCTCTCCTGTGTGTATTCTCTCATGGACCATAAGGACTGACTTGTGAGCAAACCATTTCCCACACTCCTGGCATCTGTAAGGTTTCTCTCCTGTGTGGATTCTCTGGTGTCTTTCAAGCCTTGACTTGTGAGCAAAAGCTTTCCCACACTGCTGGCATTTGTGTGGTTTCTCTTCAGTGTCGAATCTCAGATATGGCTCATGTTCTTCTAGAAAGAAAGACAGACAGACAAGACTCATCTCAACATTAAGAGAAGAGGAACCTCTGGAATCAACAATGGAGCTAAGCAAT
>NW_024828416.1:0-1479 GCF_019175285.1 Sceloporus undulatus
TATATATATATATATATATATATATATATATATGACTTTAGCTAAAAACTGAGACTCACTAGCTACCATACTTATTAAGCATGACTGATGCTGCACAATATATGTCTTAACATGTTGTGTATATGCCATTCACTACAAATTCAGAAAGCCACTGTTGATTAGTAGACAAGGTGTTAAATTTGGAGGTCTCTACCAAAAGATTCTATGACTCAGTGGTGGCAGAATTCTTATTTGGGGATCATGTCCTCTTCCCCTCTCACCGCTGACAGACATCTTGAATGCCTTTACTCATTTTTTCAGTACAACTCCCAACTACAAGGGATGTATTCTAGGGTAGAGTCCCAGTTCACCATGAGAAGAGTTGGTTCACTTTTCTCCACCTTGCCCCTGGGAAGCTTGGAGGGCTACACCTATCTAAAAAATTTTTTTTTTCCAAACCATCAAATACATCCTAGGAAACATGGCGGTACTTTATATGGGCCATTGTAGACTAAGGAAAGCCTGTTTTTCAACAGAAAGTTACTTGTAAGTCACCTTTCTGGGAGGCCACAAAAGGACCCCTGGGGTTTGCATGTGGCCCCTTCACCTGTAACCTAGGGTGATAATGAGGCTCAAGAACAATCAGATGAAGTAAAACAAACAAAAACAAAACATTAACAACTGATTATAAAGAGATTTTCACTCCCCCATATGGTAATTACTTTTTTTTTCTCTGCGTATTTATGTAGCCAGTAATATGGACCTTGTATTATATTCAGGTGAGGGGATCAGAATTCTAAAAAAGCCCAAACTTACTTTTGTACCCTAGTAACTTAATTATTTGGTAAGTGGCTTTCACAACGTTTGCCTAACAGAGAAGTCCAGACACTCAAAATAGCTGGAAAGGAGCCATAGCTGAAATAACTTCTCTAGTGTTAACTAAAATGTGCCAACAAATATGGAAAACAAAACAGTGGTCAACAGATTGGAAATGATCAATATACATCCCCATCCACAAATAGGAGGCACAAAAGACTGCAGCAACTATAGGGCCATAGTATTAATTTCCCATTAAACAAATTCATGGTCTACATCAGGGGTAGGCAACCTTTTTGAGTCGGGGGCCAGGTTGCTGTCCCTCAGACAACTGGGGGGCCGAAGCCGGGGGTGGAGCTTCCACCCTCCAGGGGTGGAGCCACATGCCAGGGGTGGATCTTCCACCTTCTGGGGGCGGAGCCACATGCCAGGGTGGAGCTTCCACCATCCAGGGGCGGAGCCACACACTGGGGGTGGAGCTTCCACTGAAGCATCATCATCATCATCACCGCCACCACTATCATTGTTACAGCAGACCTTTGTTACAGCACTTTGGAAAGTCACACTGTCTCACCTTCATAAATAATAAAAATAATGAAATGAAATAAAAAGCAATAATAAAAATAATGAAATAAAAAACAAAAATAAGTGTTATATATTTTTAAAAATTAATAGAAAAAACCC
>NW_024828417.1:0-1479 GCF_019175285.1 Sceloporus undulatus
ATTAGTTACTGCACCATTAAAAACCACAGTTAAAAGAATAAAAACAAAAACATAAAAACATTAACATCATTTTACTTTTGTCTTCTCTACCAGTCCCCCTTGCTCCCAGGAGAACAAACAGCCTTTAGTGTCACATGGTTTGAATCACATCCTTTATTGAAAAATGTGAGCTATACCTCTTGGGCAGTCAATCCTGGCGCTAGATGGCTTTAGGAGGAGTCTCTGGAGTATATCACACGGAGCTTTTTGGAGATTTTCCAGCTCAGTTCTGATATGACTGCACTTGCAACGATGCACATTCACGTCGTAACGTGAATGTGTTATCAGATGCCATTCCTTTCTATGGGAGCTCCTTGCAAGGTGTTTCCGCAGTGATTCCAAAGTGACCCCTCATTTTGGTAAAACCGAAAAAAAAAATGACTTCACAGAATTCGCTTCCAGGCTCACTTCGATTGCACTGCGAATTGGCCTGGTGTGGAAAACCACTCCGATGTCACCCCCCTTGGCCCCCTGCATCCTGCTTCGTCATTCCCCTCCTCCTCCTTCATGCCATCTCGCCCCATCTGCCACCCTGCAACACATCCCATCATCCCCTGCCTTCTCCTGCATCCCAATCCTGGCTCCAGGGACCCCCAGCAAGCTATCCCATCATCATCTGCCTTCTCCTGCATCCCAATCCTGGCCTCAGGGACCCCCAGCGAGTTATCCCATCATCCCCTGCTTTCTCCTGCATCCCGATCCTGGCCCCAGGGACCCCCAGTGAGTTATCCCATCATCCCCTGCTTTCTCCTGCATCCCGATCCTGGCCTCAGGGACCCCCAGCGAGCTATCCCATCATCCCCTGCCTTCTCCTGCATCCCGATCCAGGCCCCAGGGACCCCCCAGCAAACTATCCCATCATCCTTTGCCTTCTCCTGCATCCCAATCCTGGCCCCAGGGACCCCCAGCGACCTGTCCCATTATCCCCTCACTGCTTCTTCACCCTGATGAAGGATGACAGCTAAGGAGGGGGCAGGGAAGGAGGACAGGGTTCAGAGCCCCACTGAGCATGTGCAAGGGGGCCGATTCGAATCATTGAACCCTCTGGTGTGGCAATACAATGTGCACTCACTCTGCTTTGCTTGAATCCGCATCACGTGACTGGCTTGGAATAGAACTGACTTCACTTCCCCCCTCAATTTGGAAGAGCAACAGAAAGGCAACCAGGTGTGGTAAAACATCACGTTTTAACCTTAATTCGCATTGCTAGAGAGGAGTGACTCTGGATCTGGTGTGAAAAAACATTACGCTTTGCATTGCTAGAACAAGAGTGACTGCGGATCTGAGCTGCAAACCCCTCCACGTGTGATAAGGTCATCTGTCAGAGTGATGTTGAAGCTAGTGTTTATTAACATACAACACCCCATCCAAAGATGTACTCCTCTAACTCATTTACAGTTTTTATCCTTTTGTTATACATGCTAGTTCCATCAACAGGCC
>NW_024828418.1:0-1479 GCF_019175285.1 Sceloporus undulatus
ATGACTGAATACTGCTCTGATACATCATTTAAACAAAATATGTTTCAGCTCAGAGTCTAGGATTATTAAACTTCTGTTAATAGAAAATCTTTAATATAAGGGTGGCTTTAGCTTGTATCTGAACATTTGCCACATAAAATAATCTTTCTGACAAGATTATTTTTCCCAACAGAGTGGAATGAAATGTACTGAAGAAAGTGTACAAGGCTCGAAATTAACAAAATTTGTTTTAAATATTTGTGTACTAATGTCCCAAAGAAGCCTGTGAAACCCCTATTTATTGCTAAGGTAATTATCTGACCTGACACTATAATATATTAACATGAGTTGCTTTGAATAGTAAATGCTGGGTTCTGGCTGGAATATTCAGTTTAAACCCTGGAAATGCCAGATTTCTCAATGCATGTATTTAGTTGCTGTTCTTTGATCTTGCTGTTTATTTGTATAAGCCATAGTCATAATGTATCCTGTCCCAACCATCTCAAACCTATTTTACCATGCAGCAGCTTCACTGAAATAGGGAGGTTTCTTTTGCTGGTGATCTCAATTCAGGAGGATGACATTTCCACCCGCCTCAGTTGCTGGTGGGAGACAGGGGCTGAAAATGTCATCTTTTTTCACCCCTATTTTCAGTAGAACAGACCTCTGCCTCTTGGTACTCCTGCTGACTGGTAAGTGGGAGGGCAATAGTAGCATTTAGCATTTACATTGCTACACTGCTTATCAGTAAATCACTTGCCCACAAGTTAGATACTCATTTTACCAACCTATAAAAGGATGGAAAGATGAGTCAACCTTGGAGCCCTGGGGTTGAACTCATAACCTTGTGCTGCAGTATCGGCATTTAACCAGTGTGCTACCAGGACTCCAGTAGTGCCACAATCATAAGTATGTAATACTAATGAATAAGAAGCAATTGAAGCTTTGCAACTGTAGATTACAAATCTATAACCACAATACAGAATGGCAGCCACAGTTTAGGCATCCAAAGAAAAGGGGCAGCCAAAAATTATCAGCATATAGAAAAGTTCTCAGTGTGAATTAATTTCAGTCTCTCACTCTTTGCAATGTTAGAAATTTTGGGACTGAAGCAGAATTTTTAATGAAGGACAATTTTTTATGGAGGGGCAATTGTCTCTCACGCACCCCACCCATAACTCCCTCCCAGGTTCTAACTACAGAGGCTAGAACTGTTCCAAAAGATACCTAGGAGTCCTCTATCTTATGAGTTCTGTAACTGTGTTGGTCAAATATCATTATTTCTACAATGTAGATACTGTCAAGGAAAAAGCAACATGGGATATACAGTAAATGAAATAAAACATGTATGTGAGAGTCAGGGTGACTCAGCAGAAGCCAATTGGGAACCACACAGGTGTAAATGGTAATACAATTAACAAGTCCTAACTGCCAAGGACAGAAATGTAAAGTGGATAATTGGACACACCTGACAATTGTTAAGTGGTCAAGGCTGAGATG
>NW_024828419.1:0-1479 GCF_019175285.1 Sceloporus undulatus
ACGCCACTAAATGCATCTGAGGAAGTAGACTGAAGTCTAGGAAAGCTCATGAGGCCAACTTCTTTCTTTCCATCAGTCTCTCAGGTGCTACAACATTATTAATATTATTATTAACCTTTATTTATAAAGCACTGTAATTTTACAGACTAACGCGGCTATATCTAAACATACTACACTATATTAATATATTAAAGTAATATATTACTATATTACAGTATACAACAGTATATAGTATACTAAAGACGAGTAATGTATTTTAAACACTATATTAATTCAATTCCACATTCATGCCCACTTTTGTATATTTTAAATTGTATTGTGTTTGGTGTTTATTTTAATTTGTAAGCTGTTTTTGTGCCCCAATTTTTGAGGGGAAAGCAGAATATGAATAAATAAATATACTGTATATATAAAACATTTCTTGAGTGCCTTCTTGATTCGTTTTCTGATTTGGGGCGACCCTAAGGCAAACCTATCATGGGGCTTTCTTTCCAAGTTTCTTCAGAGGGGGTTTGCCATCGCCATCCTTTGAGACTGAGAGAGTGTGACTTTGCACAAGGTCGCCCAGTGGGTTTCCATGGCCAAACTGGGATAATATTTAGTATACTGTAGTATATTTAGATACACAGCCATGTTAGTCTGTAGAAATGGTATGTAGACTCGCTGAAAGAAAGAAGTTGGCAGCATGGGCTTTCGCAGACTTAAAGTCTACTTCTTCAGATAGTAGTATAATGTAGTATATTGAGTATGGCTGTGTTAGTCTGTAAAATCAGTATGTGGAGAGACTGAGAGTATACGCTATTATCTGAGGAAGTAGACTGAAGTCTAGGGAAGCTCCTGCCAGCAACTTATTTCTTCCAGTGAGCCTCAAAAGTGCTACAAGATCTCTCTACATACTGATTCCACAGACTAACATGGCTGTATCTAAATATACTACAGTATACTACAGCATACTAAATATTATCTGAGGAAGTAGACTTTAAGCCTAGGAAAGAAGCTCCTGCTGCCAACTTCTTTCTTTCAGTGAGTTTCAAGGGTGCTTCAAGATCTCTCTACAGACTAACATGTTTATATCTAAATATACTACAGTATACAGTACGCTAAATATTATCTCAGGATTAGACTTTATGTCTAGGAAAGCTCCTGCTGCCAACTTCTTTCTTTCAGTGAGTCTCAAAAGTGCTACAAGATCTCTCTACAGACTGATTCTATACAGTCTAGTCTAAATACTGAGACTAAAACAGCTATATCTTTGAATTCTGCCATATATATCAGGCTGTTTTACTTCATCTTCACATGCAACACATGCATCTGAGGAAGTAGGCTCAAGTCTATGAAAGCTCATACTACCAACTTCTTCCTTTCAGTCAGTCTCAAAAGTGCTACAACATCCCTCTATGGATTGATTTTACAGACTATTATCTCTTTGAATCCTACAGTTCCCAGGATTCCCTAGCACAGTTAAAGGGGTCTCAAACT
>NW_024828420.1:0-1479 GCF_019175285.1 Sceloporus undulatus
TGGCACTATTACTTCCCTTGATCTAGACACTATACTTCTGTTGATGCAGCCTAAAATTCCATTGGCCTTTTTATTTTATTATTTATTTATTTTATTACAAACATATACAACGACATAACATTAATACAGTCTTTTACATCCAACAACACATATACACAGATCTATAAAACTAAACTTGACAAACAAAGATTAAATCATTCGTTTATTTGTAATCTTTATCGTCTTCCCAAGCGGCGTCTAAACTTTTCTACTTTCAGTTTATTCTAGTTTCCTATCTTTTTTTTTTCTTTCTTCAACAAAAATTAATTATAAGCAACGAAAAACATGTCTCTATTTAGATTCGGGATAATTGTTTCCCATTTCCTAATTTTCCTCTAATAATGATTTATAAAGTGTTTTATTTCTAACCATTTTTATTAATTTTTCTTGTATTTTATTTCATTTTATATTATACTTTGCATCTCTTCCATTCCTAATTTTTTCTTTATACAGGCGAACCTCACCTTACGCGGCCGCGTAAGGGGTGATGCGTCCCATTCAATTGAATGGGCGCGTGCGCCTGTTGCGCCCCGCACGCCACCACGCCGTCGTGCACGAGCTGGGGCTTGAGCATAGGCGGAATTCGCCTTACGCGGAGGGATCCAGAATGGATCCCCACGTTAGGCAAGGTTCCACTGTATATTTTTTTAATACAAGACCAATCTTTCTCTATATTTTTGATGTCTTCTCCATGTTATCTTTCATACAGGTAGTCAGTATATCCATTTCCATGGCCTCATATAGTTTACTGAACCATTCCTCCTCTGTTGGTATTATCGGATTTTTTCCACTGTTTTGCATATACAATTCTTGCAGTTGTTACCATATATAATATAGCATTAAGCGTTTCCTTTCTTGGTCTACTTTTGTCTTCAGTACAGAGGTCATATTTAATACGAAAAAATCGGGTCCCAAGGGATCACAATAATAAAGATCTCTGTCATCGCAATATGTATCCGCTGCCAATATTTCTCTGCTTCCTTACATTTCCACCATATGTGGAAATAGCTTGCATCAGTTTTTTGGCATTTCCAACATGAAGCCTTCCCTACTTTGTATATTGCATTTAATTTATTAGGAGACATATGCCAATGATGGAACATTTTAAAAATATTCTCTCTGTAGTTTTGGCATAATGTAAACTTATAGCTGTCTTTCGAGGTCTTTTCCCATTTTTCTAATTCTATAGTTCTTCCTATCTCAGAGGCCCATTTCAACACAGTATCCTTGATCGTGTCCTGTTCCAAATCCATATTTATCAATAGTTCATAATATTTTGAAATATGTTTTGCTTTTCCATCAAATATGATTTCATCAAGTTCCATTTTTTGTCTATTAATTCCAATGTTTTTTACATCTACTTTAAGACGTTCTGAACGATGTCTATAGAGATACCAATCCTTCAGAATGTTTTCATCTTTCAGTTGTTCTAGTGGTTTT
>NW_024828421.1:0-1478 GCF_019175285.1 Sceloporus undulatus
CATAAGAGTGGGCATTTGAAGCTACCTTGTAGATACAGTGCAGGACATGTGGGAAGGAAAGATTATGCAGTGCTTGAAAGCCTTTTCAGTTGTACTATGAAATAAGGCATTTTTATGCAGTGGAGGAAACTCTCCTCCGTTTGCTCTCATGTGGAGATATTCTGGGTGAGGGTTTGTACACCCAAGAATAGTCTCCTCCACTACACAAAAATGCCTTATTTTCATATTTCATAGGGTTTCGCTGGGGATGGCGACAATGGCAGCTTCTGCAGGAACAGCCAGGCCCCTCGTTCATTCTTATCCTGATTTCATCCCCTTGCAGATGGTGATCACTGCAAGCCAGATCCAGTGGACGGCTGACGTTAGCAAGTGCCTGGTCACCTGCAAAGACCGTGGTGACAAGAAATATCTCAAGGTCATGAAGAAGAAGCAGGTGAGAAAAGGCAGCAGCTGAGGGGCCACAGTGGCTGGCTGTAGAGTTTGACAAATCTGCCTTGTTCCTGGATTTCTTTAGGACCCTGTTGTGATTGTACTGGCATGTTTTTAGTGGTGCTTGGTAGTAAACACATGCTCACACCTTCCTGCCTCCACTTCTTTCCCTCCCCTCAGACCTGGCTCTTTGTTACTTACAAGTGGCATGGGGTGAGAGAGCTGCTCCAATTTGCTTTTCTTTGGGGATGCCTTGAGGGGGGAGCTGGAGCCATGGGGAAATGCAAAGTGGGGCACACTGCCCCCTTTGTCCTCTGGCTCTCCAGTGTTTGGACTTAGTGCATTCAGGCTGGGAACATGCTCCCTTCCTGTGACATCCAGAGAACTCACATTTTCGCCAAACAAAGGTGGTGGATATTCTCTGATAGTTTTGGACCAAGTGCTGCAGAAATGGTGTCTTAAAACAGGAGGCATGAAGTCTCTGTAACACCTCCAGTTTGCCTCAAAATAACAGAGGCAGAGCATTGCTGGCTTGGACCAAGAGAGTTCTTTATAAATAAATAAATAAATAAATAAACAAACAAACTTCGAAGCATCAGGGCGGTTCACAGCAAATATCATACAATTATTAAAACAACAATACTGTATTAAAACCATCAATACAATAAAATAATCTGTGCCAAATCATAGATGACTCACCAATGGCTAACAGGGGAACTAACAAGGGAAACTAGCAAGGGACTTAACAGAGGGGGGAAGGGCTCTCAAGGCAAAGGCTTAGGGATAAGCCTGCCTGAAGAGAAGCATCTTTAGCTCCTTCTTGAATTGGGCCAGGGAGGTTGCTGAACGGAGCTCAATAGGCAGCGTGTTCCAGAGGATGGGGGCCGAGGTCGAAAAGGCCCTTCTGGTGGTGTTGTTCAATCTAACCTCTGGAACTCTTAATAACTGCTGCCTACTGGATCTGAGTGTGCGGGGCGGATTGTACGGAGAGAGGCAGTCCTTCAAGTACTCTGGGCCCAAGCCATTTAGGGCTTTATAGGTTATAACCA
>NW_024828422.1:0-1244 GCF_019175285.1 Sceloporus undulatus
TGAAGTATAGACCCCATCTCACTCTTCTTTTCTCTCTCTCTCTCTCTCTCTTCCTTTGTCACACCCCTCTACAATTAATCTCTAATGCTGAGTTCCCATGGGATTCATTTTCCTATGCAACGAGGATGTAGTGTCAATATTATAGCTACACACATTAGATTGGATACAAGGATCTTAGCCACTTGATCAGCCTTCTGCTGTGTGTGTGTGTGTGTGTGTGTGTATGTTGTCAAGCTGCCTGTGGACTCATGCCAACCCCATGAATTTCATAGGGTTTTGTTAGGCAAGGAATTTTCAGAGGTGATTTGTCAGTTCCTTCCTCTGTACAGCCTACAGCATCTGGTATTCATTGGTGGTCTCCCACCCAAGAACCAATCAGAGCTTCCCCTGCTTAGCTTCCATGGTCATACTGGTTCTGATGCCTTTAGGGTATTTAGGAGAATACTGCATTACACTGTTACAGCACTATTATTCCACTTTAACTGCTATGGCTGCCTCCTGTTGAATCCTGGGATTTATGCTTTAGGGAGGAGCATTTTGACATCTCAGCCAGAGGGCTCTTAGGCTTCACTAAACTACAAACCCCAAAATGCTACAGGAAGCAGCCGTAGCAGTAAATGTAGAATTATAGCATTATAACTATATAGTGCAGTATTGTCCTTAGGCTGTTGGGGAGACAGTACAACATGTCCTTGGTATCTGCTGGCTTTGGTTCCTGACACCCATGGATACTAAAATCCATGGATGCTCACATCCCAATGGTAGAGTAAAATGTTGTCCCATATATTAAATTGCAAAATCAAGCTTTGCTTTTGGGGATTTTATTTTTTTGTTAATATTTTCAAGCCATGGATGGTTGAATTGATGGATGAAGAATCAGTGGATACAGAGGGCTGACTCTAATTGAACTGGCAAGACACATGCCACCCAACCTATCCATATGCATGTTTTTGCTACAGTCCCACCAATGCTAAAGCCAAGAGGGATGGCACCACGCTGGGGGAGTGGATCTTTGGAAAACCATATGGTTAATAAAGGCGGGGTACAGACCGCCGCTTTGCAGCGGTCTGGCGCCGCCGCCAGTAGGTCCGCGGGGGAGCCGGAGCCTTCAGACGGCCCGACTCCCGCGCGGACCGAAAAAAGAAGCTCCAAAATGGAGCTTCTTTTGGCGTCGCGTTTGCGACGTAGCGAGGCGCCAGGGGCGCGCTCGCTACGTCAGCAGCGGCGCGACGCGTCTGGACGCT
>NW_024828422.1:1344-1478 GCF_019175285.1 Sceloporus undulatus
ACTAGGCACAGGGGCGTCTATAAGAGACGCCCCTTTTTTAAAATGGGACGTCCGGAGGACGTCCCAAAGGGCTGTGTAGAAAGCCCCAAAGGTTTCCACTATCAAGGGCAAAAAAAGGGGAGAGTTTTCTGTTT
>NW_024828423.1:0-798 GCF_019175285.1 Sceloporus undulatus
GGCAGATTTAAATGCTGCTTTAAAACCTCTTTCCATCTTCCAGCTTTGCTCTGGTTTTGGGGGGAAATGAGGGAGAGACTGCCAACAGAATTAGGAGATGCATTGCAGGATATGGACAGTTTGCGGCCAAGTAAGGTCCAAAACACACAGCAGCAATAGTCCACTTTGAGAGTGCTTTCACTGCCCTGGCCCAGTGCTAGGGAATCCTGGGAAATGGAGTTTATTGTGGCACCAGAGCTCTCTGACAGAGAAGGCTCAATGTCTCACAAAACTACATCTTCCAGAATTCCCTAGCACTGAGCCAGGACAGTTAAAGCGGTCTCAGATTGGATTATTGCTGCAGTGCAATAATCCAATCTGACTTTAGGCAAGTCACACTCTCTCAGTCTCAGAAGGAGGCACTTGCAAAACCACTTCTAAACAAATATTGCCATGAAAAGCCTGCAAAGGGCTTCCCTTAGGGTTGCCATAAGTCAGAAACAACTTGGAGGCACACAACGACAACAAGAGGAATAACACCACTAACACGGCTTAATCACGCCCCAAAAGACAGATAGGAAGAAAGACAGACAGACAGACATGGGAGTTGTAGTACTTGATTCAGAGGGATTGGAGGGGCCTTACTGCAGGGCAGGACCCTCCTCTTTCTGGCCATATGGATGCTGGGAAATCAAGTCCAGGAAATACACTTTAAATCCCATTGGCAAGAGAAAAGGCTACTACTGCATTTCAGATCCAGTTTGCCCCAAACCCTTTATGAGGCCAGAAACCTCTTTGTTAGGAAGCGAACCCCGAATA
>NW_024828423.1:898-1478 GCF_019175285.1 Sceloporus undulatus
ATTGGAGGGGCCTTACTGCAGGGCAGGACCCTCCTCTTTCTGGCCATATGGATGCTGGGAAATCAAGTCCAGGAAATACACTTTAAATCCCATTGGCAAGAGAAAAGGCTACTACTGCATTTCAGATCCAGTTTGCCCCAAATCCTTTATGAGGCCAGAAACCCCTTTGTTAGGAAGCGAACCCCAAATATCTCAGGAAGGCCCTATATCTCCCAAGACCCCCTCCCTCTAGGACCCCCTTCCACTCTTCCCTCAGTCTCTCTCTCTCCCTGAAGGCCTCAAACTGACAACTGCCAAGCTCTGAGGAAGAGGCAGCCATTTTGTGTTCTGGCAGCCATTTTTTGTTCCAGTGGCCATTTTGTGTTTCGGAGGCCATTTTGTGCTGCTTGTGACTGTGGGAAATAATGTTCTGGAACCTTCTCTGTTGAACAGATGCTTCTCTTTCTCTCCTGAGGCTCCAGAGTCAGAAGGAGGCCAGGCTCCAAAAGGAAGTGTGTCTCTTGTGTGTGTTTTGTGTGTCTTTTCTGAGAGGGTTTTTTTACACAGCTCTGCTCCTTCTGGGGAACATAGGTTTTAAAAG
>NW_024828424.1:0-1478 GCF_019175285.1 Sceloporus undulatus
TCTCTAGTACTGGATCCTCCATGCCACCAATGGGAGAGAGTGGATCTTGGGGTGGAGGACTTGTCCATTGTGTAGGGAATGCAGGTCGGGTCGGCGTTCCTGTCGGAGATGGTCGTGGGTCGACCTTAACAGAGGGGCGAACCAAGGCTGTCTGGGCCACCACGGTGTGACGAGAATCGCATTCGAGCAGTCAGTCATCATTTTTGAGAAGACCCTGGTGATGAGTGGGAACGGGGGAAAGGTGTAAAGAAGGCCCATGGAAGCTGAAAAGCATCGCCCTTGGAGCCCGGCTGTCAGGTTCGTGAGCAAAACGCCGGTGTGTGGGCGTTGGCGCGAGAGGCAAAAAGGTCCAACTGTGGTGTTCCCCACTGTGCAAAGAGGACTTCCACTACGCCCAGATGTAACCTCCATTCGTGGCAAGTGGAGGGTGACCTGCTGAGTTGATCTGCTAGGTGGTTCTGGTCTCCGGGAAGGTGGATGCACTGGAGCAGTATCCTGTGACTGATGCACCACTCCCAAACTCGAAGTGTCACGGAGAGGAGGGTGTCTGATTTGGTGCCCCCCTTGTTTGTTTAAATAGTACATCACGGTGGTGTTGTCCATGAGGAGCAACACAACCTTGTGAGAGAGCACCGTCTGGAAGGCCCTGAGGGCTTTTTCGACGGCTAGAATCTCCAAGACGTTGATATGCAAGGTGGTGGAATCCAGATGTCCCATCGCGACTTGGACCAAACGAGCCCTTACGCGCCTTCGGCGGATGCATGGGTGTAGCGCGGTGCATAGGGCCTGGAATCTTGTTTCTGGGAGGTAAGCCTTTAGTGCTACTGAGTCCAGGGTGGTACTTATGAAGTCTATGCGTTTGGTTGGGGTCAGGTATGACTTTTCGAAGTTCACCTGAAGGCCCAGTGCGTGGAGTAAGGACAGAGAGAAACGGACGTCTTGGAGCAGAATGTCTTTGGACAGTGCCGTAAAGAGCCAGTCGTCTAGATATGGGAAGACTGTTATCCCTCTTTGGCGCAGGTAGGCCACCACAGGTGCCATGCATTTGGTGAAGACTCTTGGAGCTGTGGAGAGGCCAAAGGGAAGGACTCTGTATTGGTAGATCCGCGTCCCGATGGCGAATGCGAGGAACCTGCGGTGGTCGTTTTGTATGGAAATATGAAAATAAGTGTCCTTCAGGTCCAGTGTCACAAACCAGGAATTTTCCTGTAGGAGTGGCAACACAGAGGCAAGAGTTATCATCCGGAAACGCTTGCACAAAATAAAACAATTTAAGGCTCGAAGGTCCATTATTGGCCTGAGGCCTGAATCCCTCTTAGGGATGGTAAAGTATCTGGAGAAGAAACAATGTCGGGCCTGAGAAGGGTGAACGGGTTCGATGGCGCCTTTGGATAAGAGAGAGCGCACCTCGTCGAGAAGGGTGTCCGAGGAGTGGGTGGAAATAAGAGTCCCGGTTGGTGGGAGCTCGGAAAATTCAA
>NW_024828425.1:0-1478 GCF_019175285.1 Sceloporus undulatus
AATTTTTCCAACCTGAAATAGTGATTCTAAGAATAAGACCTAGACTTTTTTTTCAATGCGAAACATAAAACTCTTTCCAAAAGCTGTTCGTTCAGATTTCTTCTAGACAAAGTCCATCATGCAAGCTTGGTGATTAGGGTAACCTGGAAGAGATCCCAAGGGTGGTCTTTTTATCAGCCTCAGATGCTATCACTCACATACTTACAATACCTATTATTATTATTATTATTATTATTATTATTATTATTATTACCTGAAGCTAATAATCTGGCCTGCTCTTTGTCTTCCAAGGGATACACAACTACAGTGGCAGCACATGCCATGTACCTGGGTGTCTGAAATGACATGTTCCCTGATTAAGGTGTATACTGGACATGGCTAGTGAAAATTTGTCAGGATCCTGTTATTCACATGAGGGCGTAGCAGGAGAAAGTAGGGGAAGCTATTTTGGTTGCCCACTAACTTCTGCAGCCATGGTTTAAGTTACACACCTCTGCTTCAGGCTTTGTGTTATACTGTCATGGGAGATAGTGACAGGATCCAAGCAGGTATAGGATTCTGACTTATTTCTATTTCTCCAGCTTTACACTTTGGATACTGCCACATTTCAGCCTGTTTTACCCATGCTCATGTGGTTGTGTCAGCATAACCATGATGCCACAGAAGTACAGATTGCTAGTGTTAGTGTTTGTTTGGGTATAGGATAAGATAGGAATGGAATTTTTCCAACTGATTTTAAGTAGTGGATAGGATTGTGCTGTGGGTTATCTTGTATGACATATTGTAACTAAAAAGGTTCTAAATAGCTTAAATAAATCACAAAATACAGATTAAAACCTTAAAAAATAAACATTTTTAAAGCATCTCTTTAAGGGATGGCTGCACAAAAGCCACAGTGTGGATGAAAGAGATTTGTGCCTGCCCATAGGTACACACCAGCACCCCTGAGCATGTTGTTAGAGAGGAAATGAATTTATTTACCACAATTGTATCCCAGTTTTGTTCAAAGAGTTTGAAGGAAGCATAGGATATACATCACTGGCCTTCAGTTCAACAATGGCTTTTCTCATAAAATATATGGATTCAGAAGTTAATGACTGCAAGTTCACTTCAGGCTTAAAAACCTATATAATAGTTTGTCAAAAGCAGGAAGCAAAAATATGCCAAAGGGCAGGTTTGATTAAGTGTCAGCCTTTCTTTTACTGCTTTTTATTAAGTGTACCAAACCTGTGCAGCAGGATAATTTACAGCTTGTTGGGGTGCTATTGACACAGTTCTAACCATTCTTGCAGATATCACTTCTAGGTATAATTGACTAGCAGAGCACTCTGGTGACATTCTTGTGCTGAGATCTCAGTGGAATTAGTGGGGTGGCATAAGGAGGGCCAGGTACTCTTGAGCTGTTGTCAGTGTGGCTTATACTTGCATATGACAATGACTCAGGGCTGGTACAGACTGGCACAATATGCCAGCTTCCC
>NW_024828426.1:0-1478 GCF_019175285.1 Sceloporus undulatus
TGTGATAAACTCCTTAGTCTCAACATACATCATCAGATGCATAGAATGATGCACCTGTGGACAGACTTTTATTCCAACAGATGGACAAGGTGTATATATGTGTGAATGGTAAAAAAAAAAATGCAAAACAGGTGAGGATGAGGATAAAGTGACAAGTTCAGTTTGTTGCTGCAGAGCATGGTCTCAGAAAAACAACAACAGTAAAATGATTCAGGCTAAACCCAAAACCCAAATTTGTTGAACTGGGACTAGATTTCTAGTGTTCATTCTTATTGCAGGGAAGGAAGATGAAGACCTTTCCATTAGGAGCAGATCTCCTTCAGCAATGTTTGCAAGGAAAAGGACAGAATCTCTTCATGTATCTCTATGACTGACTTCAGCCAAAGAAGGCAAACAGACAGTCCCCTAACTACTCTTTATGACCATCATTGAAACTGAACCCGTTACTCCATCATCATTACTATTCTTTTACTATTCACACACACCATCCACTGGCATCAATATCTTTAGCAGGTACTTCACTCCGTGTAGCTGATGAAGGTGACTGAGTCTATGGAGTTTATCCTGTGAATATCCCAGAAAAATCGCATAATTATGTGAAACCATTTCACATGACATCGCACACAACCCACCATTAAAATGGTCACATAGGGCCTGAATAGACAGGCCAAAATAAAGCTGCTTCGGGTCACTTTGGAGGTATGCTGTTTAAATGACACATGTATCTTGAGAGGCCAGAAGCTGCATCAAAGCTGCACTCCAGTCCTTAGGACTGAAGCATGGCTTTGGGGCAACTTCCAGCCAGTGAACTGAAACAGCTTTATTTTGGCCTGTCTGTTCGGGCCCATAGAAGCACTAACACACATCTTTTTACTTTTGGAATTTCAGCAACAATGCATTCCCGACCTTGTTTATTTGAGCAATTGTGTGGAATAAGTATTCACACAATTACTCACCATTTTCTCTTTATTTTTGGGATGCTTTAAATGTGCTCTAATCTCTCTTTAATGCCAAAATTAGCCCCAGTGTGATAAACTCCTATGACAGCTTATCCGACAAGTTTCTTTCTGTCAGTGCATTTTGCATGGAACAGGAAGGGGGTGTCACCTTGTTCGTTGCCTCAGACAACAAATGCCTTAGGCTGACCCTGGTTTAAGCCATTTTAACTGCAGAAGCAAGGATTCCAGTTTCTTTCTCTCTGTTCTCCAACCTGCAGATGAAGTCATTGGCAGAGCACGAAAACCAAACCTACAGGACCGCCATTTGCTGCCGTACACAGAAGCTTTCATCCTTGAAGTGTTCAGACATTCCTCATTCTTGCCCTTCACAATTCCCCACCGGTAAGTTCTGTTCTGTGCCTAAATATCCTGAAGACACCAGATCCAATTTGCTCTTGAAAGCTCAGCAAAGTCAGGCCTGGTTAGTAATTGGAAGGGAGACCACCAGGGAATACCAGGTTTGTTGTTAACTTGCTGGGA
>NW_024828427.1:0-828 GCF_019175285.1 Sceloporus undulatus
GGGGGGTTTCTTTACTGTTTACTAAGATGCATGAGGTATTTTTATTATTTTACTGTTGACAACTGGTCTAATCATTGTGCAAGTGTCAAAAATCAATTTGATGCCATATTTTGTTTCTTCCTTATGAATTACATATTGTTTTATTTTTATTTAGGCATATCAGAGTATCCCCACTCTGTCATTATCATCATTACTGATAATGGTGGCATTTATTACAGATAATGATAAATCTGGATTATGTCAGCCCTGCAGGTAATAATACATCTGAATTACATTAGCAGTTTTAAAAAGCATTGGTGTATGATCCACTGAGAGATTATCCTACACAAGCACCATTGAACTACTGACAGACAGCTCCCTTTAATTTTGGGCCTGTACAGACAGACCAAAATAAAGCTCCTTCGGGTCACTTTGGAGGTATGCTGTTTAAATGACACATGCATCTTAAGAGGCTAGAAGTGGCGCTAAAGCGGCGCTCTGTTCCTTAGGACTGGAGCATGGCTTTGGCACAGCTTCTGGCCTCTTAGGACACCTGCATCATTTAAACAGCATACCTCTGAAGTAACCCAAAGCAGCTTTATTTTGGCCTGTCTGTACGGGTAGGCTTGCCATAACCCGCCCCCCCGTGACCAGCACGCTTTTGGGGGCCCCTCCCGGTCACGGTCCGGTTTGGGCCCCCACTCGTGCCTGGTCCCCTGTTTGGGGGCCCCGCTCTGGCCATTGCCGCTGCCGCTAATGCGACTGCTGCGGCGCCAACCCACCTCCTCCTCCAGCTCCGCCTTCCTCCTCTTCCTCGCCTCCAGGGCGAGGGCTTGAATGCCGCCCAGG
>NW_024828427.1:928-1478 GCF_019175285.1 Sceloporus undulatus
GCAGGCTTCAGAGCAGGGAGAGAAGGGTCTCTCCTCCAAGGGAGACCCTTCTCTCCCTGCCTTGGGGCTTGCCCCGCCGGCCAGGCAGGCTTCAGGGCAGGGAGAGAAGGGTCTCTCCTCCAAGGGAGACCCTTCTCTCCCTGCCTTGGGGCTTGCCCCGCTGGCCAGGCAGGCTCCAGGGCAGGGAGAGAAGGGTCTCTCCTTCAAGGGAGACCCTTCTCTCCCTGCCTTGGGGCTTGCCCCGCCGGCCAGCCAGGCTCCAGGGCAGGGAGAGAAGGGTCTCTCCTCCAAGGGAGACCCTTCTCTCCCTGCCTTGGAGCTTCCCCCGCCAGCCAGGCAGGCTCCAAGGCAGAGAGGAAGGGTCTCTCCTCCAAGGGAGACCCTTTTTTCCCTGCCTTGCAGCTTGCTCCTCTTCTTTCTCCTCTTCCTCTTCTTCTGTCTCCTCTCCTCCTCCTCCTCTTCCTCCCCTTCTTCTTCTTCCTCCTCCTCTTCTTTTCCACCTCATCCTTCCCCTCTTCCTCCCCTTTTTCTTCCTCTCTACTTCCTCTTC
>NW_024828428.1:0-1478 GCF_019175285.1 Sceloporus undulatus
GGGGCCGATACAAATCGGCCAATCCTCATGTTGAGCACCGGTGTGACTAAACATTCTGCACTGAATGCACTTCGCGCGAATGCGTATTGGCCAATTTGAATCCTGCCAATTCGTAGGGGCTCCCAGGTATGATGGTATTGTGCGAAATAACGTTAATTCGAACCGCCCAGTGCTGAAGACCCCCAGTTCCAGACTCATCTGATAAGGGCCATTGTTCGGAGCTCTCCAAGTGCTACAAGTTGGTTCAGGTTCTTGAGATCCGGCTGAGAGCAAACGGTCATCTGTGCCATACATCCAGAGATTGCGGACCAAGGGAATCCAAGAATTAATAGCTACAGGATGGAAAGATACAATGTGCAAGAGAGCATGAGCTTCCAGCAGGGAAGAATCCTTCTGCCATTGTTGCATTTCGTTTTCCTGTTTATGGGTGAGTTGACTTCTTCAAGAGATCATGTCCTCCTCATTGCTCTCCTGGAAGAATCCTGCTCAAGGTCTAGAACTGACCTCTGTGATCTGTCTCAAGTAGGGGATGGGCAAGTATGTTTTCCCCCAAAGCGCCAGGGATGTGGAGCCAATGGCTTGCGGACCACCATAGGTCCACAGCCCACCACTTTCAACAGTATTGATCTAGAACAGTGGTTCTCAACCTTTGGGCCGCCAGATGTTTTGGACTTCAATTCCCAGAAGTCCCAGTCAGTATGCTCATTGTTCAGGAATTCTGGGAGTTGAAGTCTCAAAAATCTAGAGGACCAAAGGTTGAGAACCCACTGGTTTAGTGTGTGAGGCAAGATTCCTGTCAGGAAGGAAATGCTCTGTGTCTTTTTTTCTTTTTTTGGCTTCTCTCCTAAATTAGTTGTTGACGCTTAACAGAGAAGCCTCTAATAGTAACTCTACAAAAAGTTAGTGGGTAGAGAGACCTTTGAGACTCAGTGAAAGAAAGACGTTGGCAGCAGGAGCTTCCCTAGACTTAGATCTACTTCCTCAGATGCAGTTGGTCAATAAACAACAATAAAAGTACAATTCAAAAATCTAGCCATGTGAGTCTGTAGAATCTGTATGCAGAGAGATATTGTGGCACCTTTGAGTCTCACTGAAAGAAAGAAATTGGCGGCAGCAGCTTCCCTAGACTTCAGTCTACTTCCTCCGATTCAGTTGGGGAAATGCAAATGCATCTGAGGAAGTAGACTGAATCCTAGGGAAGCTGCTGCTGCCAACTCCTTTCTTTCAGTGAGTCTCAAAGGAGAGAGCTCTAGTAGTGCTACAAGGGTTGCCATAATTGTCCACTATTAACAGGGACAAAATGTGGAACAAATTCGAGACCAAACTGTAGGACAAAACTCAGCCCAAAATGTAGGACATTTAAGAAAATGGCGGACCTTAAATGTCCTACATTTTGGACTGAGTTTTGTCCTGCAGTTTGGTCTCAAATTTGTCCTACATTTTGTCCCTGTTAATAGTGGACAATTATGAAACTTTAT
>NW_024828429.1:0-1478 GCF_019175285.1 Sceloporus undulatus
ATTAGTGATCCCATTAATGACTCCAAAGAACTAATAAAGGTATTCAAGGATTCTGAATTAATTTCAGGACTTAAATTAAATGAATATAAAACAACGATACTAACTAAAAATATGACGATATCAGAAGTAAAAGAGTTAGAATCAATTACAGGTTTTAACTCAAGTAAAAGAACTAAATATCTGGGAATTTGGGTCTCAAGTAAGAATTCTGATTTATTCCCAAATAACTATGAAAGATTGTGGTCCAGTGTTAAAAAGGAAATTGAAAAACTTGAATCTATCACTCTTGGGAAGAATTGCTGGGGTCAAAATGAATACATTGCCAAAATTTCTTTATTTATTTCAATCTATCCCAATTATTGTAAATGAAAAGCCATTTGTAGAATGGCAAAAGGGCTTGTCTAAGTTTATCTGGAAGGGTAAGAAAGCAAGAGTGAAAATGAAAAACCTTCAGGGTTCAAGAGAGAGACTTGCCAACCCAAATCTCAAAGTATATTACGATGCAGTCTGTCTGTCGAGGTTAAAAGATTGGATCATTCCAAAAGAGGAGGATTTATTAAATCTGGAAAGTGTGAATTTGAGATTTGTCTGGCACGCCTACCTACTTTATGACAAGGATAAAGTAAACCGGGACTTTAATAATCACATTGTGAGACACGCTCTACTCAGAACTTGGGAAAAGTACCAAAAACTAATATGTCCTAAAATCCCCTTTTGGGCATCTGCCCATGAAGCCCTTTTTAAATATAACCCTAAGAAAAAGAGTTGGGTTATCTATGAAGATTTGATGGTGATAAATAATAATGGATATGAGATAAAGACATGGGAAAACCTTACTGAAGAAGGGTATCAAATATCGTGGTTCTTTTGCAGACAACTAAGGGAACAGTTTCTTATGGGCAAAAACAGTATGAGATTGGTAAAGTAGGTTCTGAGTTAGAGCGGGAGTTAATGCTAAATAAAGATGCCTTATTGTCAAGACCGTATGGATGTATTCTTAAAATGTATATGGAAGAACAAGTTGTCAAAGACAATATGATTAAGTGGTCCCAAAATTTTGGTTTTTCTATTGCTTTGGACCAATGGGAATATAGGTGGCTAAAGCGACTGAAATATACCTGTAGCCAGAACCTTAGAGAAAACTATTGTAAAGTCTACTTCCGATGGTACCTAACTCCGCTTAAGATCAGCAAAATGTATACTAATTGTACCATCCTGTGTTGGAAATGTGGGAAAGAGCAAGGCTCAATCTCTCACATGCGGTGGATTTGTCGGGAAGCATGGAAACCTTGGAAATCAATCTTCTTTGAAGTCAAGAAAATAACTGCTATAACTATGAAGTCTTTGTGTTAAATACAATTGATCTTGATTTAGAGAGTAAATATGGTAAAATACTATTTTATATGTTATCAGCGGCAAGAATAGTCTGCGCCCAGAAATGGAAGCTGAAAGAAATCCCTATTAAGGAGGACTGGATG
>NW_024828430.1:0-1478 GCF_019175285.1 Sceloporus undulatus
CCTGAATAACAGTTTATAAAATATAATCTACCCCAAGCTTTGCAGTTTAAAATTTCTCACAAATATATATGAATGAATGACTACTGGAAGTTTCAAATGTGGCAGAAAATTCTAGCTTTTTATCTTTTTATAGCAATATGAGCTGGATAAATACTTCAGCTAACCATAATAATCATTAGTTTCAACTAATGTACAAACTAGGTAAGTCATCTGTGACCCACTGACTGTCTTTTTTCACACTATCATGTATGTGGATGACACTTTATGGCCACAAAATTTTATGTTTCAATGAAACTATTAAAGTGCCATAGAAATCTTAAATTGCTGATCTAGCTATAGCAAGCTTACTCTACAGTCATACATACATTTAAGCTGCAATCCTGTGCCAATGTACATAAATGTAAGCATCTTTCAACCCAGTGGTATGTAGTTCTTACCATTCAGTTGCTGACATATGCAGGGATAACTAGCTAGTGTACGGCATTTTTTGGACCTTGTGGAAATTGCTGTCAAGTACCTTATTCCTGAAGGCCTCCACCCCAGAGCATAGCAACAGCCCAGTGGTTCCTGCATACAGTTCTGTCTCTTTCACCATTGATTGGTTGTAGCCATGAGCCCAGGCTTATTCCAGATGCTCTAGAGGACCAAGCAGGCTTCCGCTGGGATGGAAGTTTCTCCTTCCTCTTTCCTTGTTCAGGTGAAGCCAGAACAAGTCTGGACATATCCCTGTGGCTGATCAGTGGCTAGGGAAAAGAAGCTGCATCTGGCTGGATCCAGCTGTTATTGCAAACTAAGGGAAGCGAATGGGCAGAGGGAGAAGCTTCCACTATCTCCCATGAGTAGACTAAAGCAAATGTATGTTCTGCTAGCGTTATACACCACAATGATTGCTTTTAGTTGGATTTAGGCCTAAATCCAATAATTAGTCCCATCCAAATTAGATCCAGTGATTCAGTAGGCATGTAATAAATTAACATCTGTGTAAATCCCAGTGATTTAGTAGGTATAACTATAGTTGGGAATAACAATTGGATGTAGGTGATAAAACTTTCAAATTGCAGTGCTAATGGATCACAGTCACTCTAATTCTGTGAAGTCACCAATTTAAATATTCAGATAGTCTCTGGTAGTCCACCTCTGTGACCCTATCAGAACTGTAACGTGTCTTCAACCTGGGTCTCTTTAGATTCTGTGGACTACAACTTCCATCATTTAACCTTTGGCCATGCCAGACAGATGTGAGTTGTGGTCTAAAACATTGGAACCCAGCTTTAGGAAGACTGTTTCAGGTTTTAATGATTTTTGGTTTGGATTTTACTTATATAACACTTAGATTCTAAACACATGCTTTCGTAAAAGTGAATTAATAGGGAACTTAGATTCTAGCTAAGCTTCTAAAAATAATACACCTGTGCCTCAACATTTCAGAGTAGAAAGTAGAATTAGTTATTTTAGTGTCAGGTTTGTTAGGAAATAGC
>NW_024828431.1:0-1478 GCF_019175285.1 Sceloporus undulatus
CCAAGGACCATCCATCAGTTCTCACCCACAGAAAAAACATTACATTTAAAAAAAAAGCTTTTTAAAAAGCTGATATGGGGTTGGGGGACATTGCCTTGCAATTATTCTGGTCTTTCTTTGCTAAACATTCTCAGAGGGTGGCACTGGAGGACTGTTGGCCATGAGCCTGTACGGTTCCACAGGGTAAATACTATCATATATGCTTCTCATCATCTATACATGAAGTGCCTGGGAGACGTCATACAGAATGCTGGAGCTGGGTGCCATCAATATGCTGACAATACCCAGCTCTCGCTCTCTTTTACAAATGATGCCAAGGAGGCTATGGTAGTACTGAAATGTCATCTGGATGAAGCAAAGAACTGGATGTGGGTGAAAAGATTGAGGCTTGATTCAGACAAGATGGAAATGCTACTGGTCAGTAAGAAAACTGGCCTGGGATTTGGACTGCAGCCTGTTCTGAATGAGGTTGCTCTGCCAGTGGAAGAACAGGTTTATAGACTGAAGTGTCCATGGATTTTAGCGTGTTTTTAAAATGTTTTCATCTCTGCATTGTTTTACTGCAATTAGTTTTTGTTCATCGCCCTTGGAGGCTGGGGGGGGGGCGATACAGAAATAATTTAAATACATTTTAAAATGGAAAGAAAAACTTCCAAATTACTCCAGCGCACACCTACATAACTCCTGGAATACTAAATAAAGATCGCCCGATCGAAAAAAACAAGACTAGCATATTCGACATAAAATTATTAAAAGGGAAGTTTGGTGCTTGTTACCAAGAATAATCTCTATAAACATTAGTATCTAGTTCAAGGGAACCCTGCCTGAGGATAATCCAGGATACCCCAAGACAATTTTGCCTTAGGGTACCTGTGTCAGCAGTGACTGTACAGTGTCAGAGAGACACAGTTCCCTACCCCATCTACCCGTTGAAATGGATAGAGACTTCATTGTAGGGCCTACGGCGGGGAGGTCATTCCCAGCCTTTAAGAGAGGTAGGCATGGCTATTATACCTCCGAGGGTCCAGCTCATGATCCTTGGATCCAGTCACTAGCTCTGGATGGATACGCACATAGCCCATCATTGGCTGAAAGAAAGAAAGAAAAATTTTATTTATCTATCTATTTATTATTTAAATAGGTGAAGATGCACAGCTCAAAAGCAAGAGGCACGGACTTGACAATCTTCAGTCCAATACAATGCATATTTTCATTTTACCAGATCTTCTGGTAGCAAGATGCAAGTGCAAATATTCCATAAAGTTTTTTAAACAAAGCAATGGCAGCTCAGGATCAACAGAAGCTGCCCTGTGCTGACCCCAATGACTGTCCCATCTAGCCCAGTCCTGACTGGCTGCAGCGCCTTCCCACCCTGCCAAGGGCAGCAAGGGACTGAAGCCAGGACTACTGCTGGGCCTGACCAACCTCACGCCTGAGTTCTGTAGCCCACCTGCTGCCCCACACACACCAGGCTGAAT
>NW_024828432.1:0-1478 GCF_019175285.1 Sceloporus undulatus
CAATGGCAGGATGGACATCACTTTACAAAAAAGTATTGATCTTTTTTACAGCTGATTTCCATGTGAAGTTGAGTTAAGAATGTACTACCAAAAACTCACAATCATCTAAGCCATTGTATTCCCCACCACTGTGTATAGATGTGAGAGCTGGATAATGAAGAAAGCTGATAAGAAGAAAATGAAGGGGCCATTCAGGCTACCTTTTACCCCAGATCAGGAACCGAATTATGCACATGAAGTTCATATTCACCCCGAATCTCCCACAAGCGAATCCGAGGCTTGCACACCAGTTGAGGAGCAAATGCCCCTTAGCACGGGTATTTTCAAATCGGAGGGAAAAAAAAACTGGGTTTGGCGAATATGAACTTGCCCCTGATCATGACTGGGGCAAGTTCATGGGAGGGCTTTAGGTCAGAGGGAGGGCAGAGGGTGGCACTGGAGAAAGGGTGCCAAGAGTGAGGGAAGAGGAGGAGGGTGGGGGGGGGGGGGGGGGGGGGAAGAAGGGGGCCATGGAGGGCAATCAGGGTAATGGAGCAGCAGGAGGAGGAGAAGGAAGGAACAGGACGAAGGGTGAAGTTCAGGGTAGGTCAGAGGGAGGGCACAGAACGGAGGAAGCTTCCCTCTTGCACCAGGCAGCTCTTTCTCTCTTTTGAATTTTTTAAATTATTTTTGACAGACTATGCACATGTTTTTTACTACAGGTAGATAGATATATAGATAGAATGTGGCTGCCTTCCTGTTCACTTTCCCTTTCATTTCCTTGCTTCCAGCACCCTGGCACTTTGCAGAAGGCTTTTTTTCTTTGTGAATGCTATAATGCAAATGTTACAAATGTTTCTCTTTGCAATTTGGCAAATTGATACAGAATGCTTTTGCTACTGTCTGTAAGGAATTCAGGGGTAGCTGAGGGAAAGCAAATGATGCATGGCATCCTTTTCTGGCATTCCGAGGTGAGGAATTAATTAATTATTATTATTATTACATGTGTATGAGGCACTCTGGGGTGACAAGGAGGGAGGATGCAGAGATGGCATTAGATTGCATTTTGGGGTAGAAAACGGGGCCAAGGGAAGATCCATAACCTGCAGTGACCCAAATACCCAAAACACACACACACAGAGGAGGTTTTTAAATTTGACAAAATATGTGCAAGGGGTATTTCCTTGTGCAAGCCTCGACATGGATTGTGACAGAATCGGGCCCAATATGAACTTCACGTGGATGAATCGATTTCAAAACCGAGTTAAAAGGTAGTATGAATGGCCCCTTGGTAGAGGTATTTAGAGCTGCACTGTGTGTTATGGAAAATTTTCAGGTCACAATCAGCAGAATCAACACATGCTGTGGATTGTGGGATTTATTGTCCACTAAGGATGGCTCAAGACATTTTGCTACCTGAGGAAGAACACTCAGTGGTATTGTACACTTCCAAAATCAATGTGCTCAGGACTCTTCTTTGTGACAAAGAAAAGCTCACA
>NW_024828433.1:0-1478 GCF_019175285.1 Sceloporus undulatus
AATCCCAGACCTCCAAGGGCCACTCAGTCCAGCCCCATTCTGCCATGAAGGAACACACAGAATCCCAGACCTCCAAGGGCCATCCAATCCAGCCTCCTTCTTCCATGCAGGAATACAAAGAATCCCAGATCTCCAAGGGCCATCCAATCCAGCCTCCTAAAGGGGTTTTCTTGGCAGGTTTCTTCAGAGAGGGTTTCCCATGGCCATCCTCTGAGGCTGAGAGAGTGAGACTTGCCCAAGGCTTCAGTTCTTTTGGAAGCCTTTTTGCTTTTTCTTCTAGAAGGCAGCTGAAGTGTTGTTTCTTGCTCTGAAGAATGAGAGGAACCTTCTGGCATCCAAAAGGCTAACACTCTCTGGAGTTATGTCTGATAATACAGCGCACCCGTGCCATACGCGGGCGCGCCATATGCGGCTTGAGCATACGCGCCCAAGCCGCGGGGCATGCACGGGGCGGAAGGGGCAGCGCATCCCATTCAATTGAATGGGCACGCGCGCCCATTGCGCCCCACGCGCCGCCACACCACCACAGCCACCGTGCACGAGCCCCATTGGAAGCAATGGGGCTTGAGCATAGGCAGAATTCGCCTTACGCTGAGGGTTCCAGAACGGATCCCCACGTAAGGTGAGGACGCACTGTATGTATATACAGTGCTCCCTCGGGTTACGAAATTAATTCGTTCCGCGGCTAATTTCGTAACCCGAAAACCTTCGTAACCCGAATTGCCATAGGCGCTAATGGGAAAAAAAGCCGCGGCTCTGCCGCGGCTCCATTTAAAACAGCGCCGGCGTTTTTTCGTAACCCGAAAAAACGTTCGTAACCCGAAACAATAAATCCCTATGGGATTTATTCGTATCCCGAAAAATTCGTAAGCTGGGTAATTCGTATCCCGAGGTACCACTTAGGATTGAAATCTGAAAAGACACACAAAAGACACACAAAGAAACACACTTCCTTCCTTTTGGCCCAAGGAGCTGGGCCTCCTTATCACTCTAAAGCCTCAGGGAGAGAAAGAGAAGCAAGTGGTCAGTTGAACTGAGGCCTCAGAGAAGGTTCTGGAACATTCCCCACAGTCACAAGCAGCACACAAAATGGCTGCCAGAACACAAAATGGCCACCAGAACACAAAATGGCGCCGGAAAACAAAATGTGAGTCTGGGGCAGTGGATGGGGTCTTCCAGCTGCTCTGCCCCCATTGGCCAGCCTTAAGAAGAGGAGGAGCTTCTGCTTCTCTATTTAGCTTTGTGCGCAGAAGAGTGAGAGAGGAGAGAAGGAGAGTGTCAGAGGGAGAAAGAGACAGACAGACAGACAGGAAGGAGAGACAAGGCCTGGAACCACTAGGCTTCACTGCTGCCCTGAGGTCTGGCTGGGCCTGGCTTGGGTCTACTGCTGCTGCTGCTGCTTTCCTTTGGCCACTGCCATTAAGGTGGGGAGGAAGGAGGCCCAGCAGCCGTTCTAGGCAAAGCCCACTCTCTCTGAA
>NW_024828434.1:0-1478 GCF_019175285.1 Sceloporus undulatus
ACTCGAAGCAGCTTTATTTTGGCTGTCTGTAACAGGCCTTAGTAAATCCTGCCTTAATAGTATATAAAGCCAAAACAATGGCACAGTTTCTATATGGGGCAGAGGTTTGGGGTACCACAGGTAAACCAAACATAAACCTGGAACTCCCCCAGAATTACTTCTTGAGGTCGTTGCTGGGTCTCCCCAGAGACACACCAACTGCCATGCTTAGATTGAAAACCAACATGCTTAGTATAGAAAGCCTTATAGATAAGAGAATTTTATGTTATTGACTCAAAGCTCAGAGGATGGATAATAATAGACTTCCAAAAAATGTTTGATAGAATTGAATAACAGCATGCCCAACAAGAACTGGGTACATCAGGCCACGCAATTAATTATCAAATATGGAATTTCATTAGCTGAAATTAATGAACTCCAATTGGAAGCACAGATAAAGACTATCAAGAACATAATAAGTGAAACATCGATA
This sequence comes from Sceloporus undulatus, assembly GCF_019175285.1. Lineage (NCBI taxonomy): Eukaryota > Metazoa > Chordata > Lepidosauria > Squamata > Phrynosomatidae > Sceloporus > Sceloporus undulatus. Next base: position 473 of record NW_024828434.1, read on the forward strand.
CAAAAAGATCTCCATACTGCTTATCTGTCCTCATGTGCCCCCCTATACTATAAACTCAAGAAATTTTGTATTTTTCCAGATTATTTTGTTAGTTTAACATTTGCAAATTTACGGAAAGCTTTTACCGAATTAAGATAAAATATGATGGATACAGCATACAGAGACGGAAGATATAGAGGTATTCCTGCAAAAGAACGTACTTGTGTATATGGTTGTCAAGAGGTAGAAGACTTTGTTCATTACATGTTATTTTGCCCTCTCTACCAAGAACCAAGAGAAAGGTTTATTATACCTATAATAGAAACCAGTTCCAGTCCCCGACTTGATGCAGTAACTAGGGATGGCATCTCTCCTCTAAATGCCTGCTCGGAGTCGGTAATGGGCTGGATGAGGGAAAACAAACTCAGTGTGAATCTGGAGAAAATGGAAGTACTGGCAATAGGGTCCACCGGTCTGGGTGGTGAGATTTGCCATCCGGTCCTGAACGGGGTCACATTCCCCTTGAAGGACTCGGTCCGCAGCTTGGGAGTGCTCCTGGACTCGTCGCTCCAGTTGTCATCTCAGGTGGATGCGACTGTCAGGAGCACTTGTTATCAGCTTCGGCTGATACGCCAGCTGCATCCATATCTGGACCGGAGGAAGCTTGAAACTGTGGTACATGCTCTGGTAACCTCTCGATTGCATTTCTGTATATTGACTCCCCTACTCATCTGGCCCTTTGTTGTTATGATTATTGTGCTTTTCTTATGCTGTTTTAATCGATTTTATTGGAATGTTTTTATATTATTATTGTATGCTGCTTTGATCAAATCCTGGAAAAGCGGATTAGAAATAAACCATATTATTATTATTATTATTATTATTATTATTAAAACCCACAGGATATGATTTTTTTTATCTTCTATTGGACCTGAATAAATATGTAACCTGGAAAGTAGCTTTGTTTGCCTTAGCAGCTAAAAAAAATCAGGAATAAGTATATAACAGGGATAGCCATAAACTGTAA
>NW_024828435.1:0-1478 GCF_019175285.1 Sceloporus undulatus
CCCCCCCCCCCCAAAAAAAAAGACACATTTCCTACGTTCTTTGAGAAGATGGCTTAGAAATCGCTTGTGCTTTTTGATAGGCAGTTTCCTAAGCTGCCCATTCCATAGACCGGTGGTTCCCAAACTTTGGTTCTCAACATATTTTGGACTTTAGCTCCAAGAATTCCTGACTGTTGGTCAAGTTGGCTAGGACTTCTAGGAGTTGAAGTCCAAAACACCTGAAGGACTAAAGTTTGGGAATCACTGTCATAGATATAGCTCCAAGGACAGGCAGGCAGTGAAGTCATAGCCAACAGTGGATAGATCTAGTCTATGTCTGGAGTACAGGAGATGGCTGCCACTTTTCTCTCTCATGTCATCATTGTACATTTTTACCACAGTTTGTGCTGGAAGGTCTCAGACACATCTATGCTCAGTCAACAAAATGTTGAATAAATGTTTTTTTGTTTTTTAAAACCACGATAGCATCTAAGCCTGTGTGCATATTTTAAGGACTAGCTTCAGTTGCGAGTTCCAACTAAAGAACCACTGAATAAGTCAGATTTACATAACCGTTGACATACTATTTAGCAATGCATTAAATGGGTCTACTCTAACTAAATTTTAGCATGGAGAAATTTGTGTGTGTGTGTGTTTTACTGCAAGTCCCAGTATTGTAGACCCTTTTTCCCCCCTGCAATGCAAATGTAGATGCAAAAGGTAATTTGTTGAGTTCTGAGTCAAATACTACTTTGAACACACCTGATTTCATCTGATCTAATGAGCTAAGCAGGGTTGGGCCTCATGAAAACATCCAAAAGTAGCAACAGCAAACAAATGTGCTATAAAAAAGGGCAATAGCACACTACATACATTTCTGTACATAGAGTTGGTCTCTTAGTTTTTCCCCAGGTTGCCAAACAAAATAATGTTATTTATAATATGGGAAAGCCATAAATATTTTTCTCTTTAATCCTAATATATCATGGGGCTTTCTAGTGCATCTGTTTATCATCGTTCGTAATAAAATATGACAAAAAGGAGCCCTGGTGGCGCAGTGGTTAAATGCCTGTACTGCAGCCATTCACTCAAGACCACAAGGTTGCGAGTTCAAGACCAGCAAAAGGGCCCAAGCTCGACTCAGGCTTGCATCCTTCCGAGGTCGCTAAAATGAGTACCCAGACTGTTGGGGGCAAATTAGCTTACTTGCTAATTAGCTTACTTGCTGTTCACCGCTATGATCTTTGGAATAGCGGTATATAAATAAAACAAATTATTATTATTATTATTATTATTATTAAAGGTCCAAAACACACTGCAGAAATAATCCTATGTGAGATTGTTTTAACTGCCCTGCCTCAGTGCTAGGGAAACATGGGAATAGTGGTTTATTATGGCACCAGAACCCTCTCATAGAGAAGGCTAAATGTCTCACAAAACTAGAGTTCCCAGAATTCCCTAGCATTGAACCAGGGCAGATAAAGCAATCTCACATTGGA
>NW_024828436.1:0-1478 GCF_019175285.1 Sceloporus undulatus
GAGCATAATGATGTTTTCTTGGCTTTTTACCTGGGAACATTATAGTCCTGCTTTGGAAATAATATTAACTCCCCTTGGTTGCCAAAATTCAAAGATGTGAGTCAGTAGAATCAGTACGTAGAGAGTTCACCCTCGAGTCAAACTAAAGAAAGAAGTTTCCAGAAACTGTTTTCATAGACTTAAGAAGACCTTGGACTTCTGCGGAGTCATACAGACAGCATTTCTTCCTCCCTTTCTTTCTCCCTTCGTCAGGTTGGATTTGTTTTCATTGAGGAAATGCCAAACAGTTGCAACAACTATTAATGAAAGTGTCTGTTGCTCCTGGGATGAACCAGATTTGTGGATGTAAATTGGCGGCACTGAATTTAATTCAAGTCGATATATACTTGACTCTGACCTGAAAGAAAAGAGAATCATTCTCTTGTTTATACTTGGAACATTTTCAATTTTGTCTTAAAGTGTTTACTTGCATTTTTCAAGCTATTTGGGTTCACGGAATAGATTAGTATTTCGTTTATGACTTTTGGCACTGAAATCTATTGCAAGACTGAGCTGATTTGTAAACTTGGCTGCAATTCCTACCTCCTTTTAGAGGTGGAAAACCATGAGACTGAAGGATGGTATTTACGTATGAGCCAAAATACACTACAGAAATTATACAGTGTGACACCGTTTTATCTGCCCTGGCTCAGTGCTAGAAAATCCTGGGATCTGTAGTTTATTGTGGCACCAGAGCTCTCTGACAGAGAAGGCTCAATGTCTCATACAATTACAGTGCCCAGAACTCCCTAGCATTGGATCAGGGCAGTTAAAGCGGTCTCAAAGTCTGCTTTTTCCCCAACTTGGGACTCAAGGCAGGTTACAACAGCTAAAACAGTTTTGCTAAAATAATATACCAATGTTTCAAATATCACTAAGCTATCTTTGAAATGAAAACCATCTAAAACATAAATATTAAAAAACAGGAATCACAGCAAACATGGATAGACAGTACATCGCAATTCTTCAAGGATCGGTTACTTTCGGCAGTCAGTCTGAGTTGAAAGAGACCACAAGGTCTATCCAGTCCAAGCCCCTGCCATACATGAGTAATCAGAACATGAGCTGTATAGGGATTTATAGTTCAAAGCCAGCACTTTGAAATCTGCCCAGAAATGAACTGGCAGCCAGTGGTATTATTGCACCAGACTGGATGTTTCAAGGCTTGGGTGCAGCTGGCACACAATCCTGAGCTGTGCCAATGCACTCCTAATATTCTTCTTGGCCGACTCTGTTGACATAGAACCAGGCTTATCAAAGCATTGCCTGTGGGTTGCATGAGGCTCCTCTGGGCTATTTGATCATTTGGAGGAGAGGGATATAAATAACAATAACAATAAAAATAATAATTGTGTAGCGGTGCAATGGGACCCTCATGGCGAAGGTTGGAGTGTCCAGATGAGCATTGCATTCTACGTTATCAACCCCTGGCATTGTCC
>NW_024828437.1:0-689 GCF_019175285.1 Sceloporus undulatus
TTTTCTTCCCCTTTTTTCTTTTCTTCCCCTCTTCCCTTTCCTTTTTCTCCTCTGCTGCTGCTGCTGCTGCTGCTGTTGTGGTTATGGTTGCTGTTGTGTGCCCAACTCCTTTCTGACTAATGGCAACCCTGCCTAGCCTCCCTTCACTAGCCCCTCTTTCTCTTAGCCCCTCTTTCTCTAACACCCTTATTTAATCCCTTCTATCTAAACCTCTATCTATTTACCCCCCCTAAGCCCCCCTCCTCTTCTACTCAAGGATCCAGGGCTTCGCCCCCATGCAAAAAGAAAAAGAAAAAGACTGACCCACAAATCCCCCTTATAGTAAGTGGAGATACACTGTACCTGGGGAAAAGAGGGGGTTGCAGGGAGCAAGAAGAAGGAGGAAGGGGGCAATTGCTAAGAAGGCTTGGAACATATAGTTTGCCGGCTCAAGGGGCTGCCTGTCTACCTTGGCTCAAATGCTGAGGATGCCTGGATTTGTGCTGCTGTGTGTGTTTTGAAATTGAGGGGGGGGGGTGGCCAGAAAGGGAAGTACATTTCTGCCATCTGTCGAGGAATAATGCCAAATGTCCTCCATTTTGAGCATGCCTAAGAAACGTGAGTTTATATCAATACTTTTTAAAAATCATTATTTTTTTCCGCGTGTCCTCCATTTTAAAAATATGTCCTACATTTGGGGCTAAATTTTG
>NW_024828437.1:789-1478 GCF_019175285.1 Sceloporus undulatus
TTTTCTTCCCCTTTTTTCTTTTCTTCCCCTCTTCCCTTTCCTTTTTCTCCTCTGCTGCTGCTGCTGCTGCTGCTGTTGTGGTTATGGTTGCTGTTGTGTGCCCAACTCCTTTCTGACTAATGGCAACCCTGCCTAGCCTCCCTTCACTAGCCCCTCTTTCTCTTAGCCCCTCTTTCTCTAACACCCTTATTTAATCCCTTCTATCTAAACCTCTATCTATTTACCCCCCCTAAGCCCCCCTCCTCTTCTACTCAAGGATCCAGGGCTTCGCCCCCATGCAAAAAGAAAAAGAAAAAGACTGACCCACAAATCCCCCTTATAGTAAGTGGAGATACACTGTACCTGGGGAAAAGAGGGGGTTGCAGGGAGCAAGAAGAAGGAGGAAGGGGGCAATTGCTAAGAAGGCTTGGAACATATAGTTTGCCGGCTCAAGGGGCTGCCTGTCTACCTTGGCTCAAATGCTGAGGATGCCTGGATTTGTGCTGCTGTGTGTGTTTTGAAATTGAGGGGGGGGGGTGGCCAGAAAGGGAAGTACATTTCTGCCATCTGTCGAGGAATAATGCCAAATGTCCTCCATTTTGAGCATGCCTAAGAAACGTGAGTTTATATCAATACTTTTTAAAAATCATTATTTTTTTCCGCGTGTCCTCCATTTTAAAAATATGTCCTACATTTGGGGCTAAATTTTG
>NW_024828438.1:0-1478 GCF_019175285.1 Sceloporus undulatus
CCTGTCTTCTGTTCAAGCTCCTTCTTTTCCTTGTCTGAAAGATTTAACGTCAAGATTTTTGTTTTCTCAATATTGAGACTCCTCTCCCCACAAATTAGCTGATTTCCCCCTCTTCTTCTCTTTTCTCTTATTGTTTCCCAAAAGTCCTTCTTTACTGGTCCCTCTTGGTTCGCTACCTGCGCTTTTTGCTCAAAGTACTCAAGTCTCTCAAATCTTCTCAAAAGCCCTCTCCAACCACTTCACGTTCTCATCTGATTCTCGTCCTCGATATTCATCTGCTTCTCGTCCTCGCTTCTGTCTGCTTCTCTTCCTCGATTCGTCTACTTCTCGTCCTCGTTTCCGTCTGCTTCTCGTCCTCGTTTTCTTCTACTTCTCGTCCTGGGGTCTACCGAATATCGCTCCCTTTTCTCCTCCGGGCTGGTCCGTTTCTCTGCCGATCCCCTCCTCCTTCTCCACTTCACTCCTCTCTCTTCTCGCTGCACTCTCAGCACTCTCGCTTGCCTCTCTCCTCCTTACTACACCATCCTCCCTTCGCCAGGCTCTCTTGCTTTCTTTCCGGACCATCCTCTTTCTCTCCTATATCTCCTGAAGGCTCCAGCAGTTAATAAGCTCCCCGAATTACAACTCCTTTTTAACTCGGTTCTAAAGTCACATAGCCCCGTTTCTGCTACTCTCTCCCCCTCTCTGTTAGCTCCTTCATGGGGCTCCTCAATCTTCTGATGAAGTATTGCTCTCAGGGATCTTTGTTTCCGATCCTACATACACTTTAAGTTAAATCTTCTTTGTTCCCCTTTCGGGAGTCTTAAAAGCGGAGTTGCTGCTGCGGTCTTTCTAATATGGTATCAGCCACCCCTCGCAGCCGTGGTTTGCCCTTCGTCCCCCAGAATCTCTTTGTCTCCCTCCCGAGAACCAGGGGGGAATCCAAAAGAATCCTCCAATATAGGGACCCCGTTGGACTCTGTCCAGATCCCCTTTATCGGGGGGATATTTTAGCCGTCTTTCGCTGCCGAAAGTTGTTATTTTAACTGGCTAATAAGCCCACGAGTGGTGTCGCTTATCACCTGCCTTTGTGACTTGCGACTTCTTACCCCGCCATCTTCCCGGAAGTCCCCATATATTTATATATATTAATGTATATAAATATATAAGTGTGTGTACATGTGTGAATACATATATATATACTGTATGTATGTGTATTGAAGCGGGTGTGTATATGTGTGTGTGTATGTATATATATACACATATACACATATATATATATATATATATACACATACATACACACACATATACATATAAATATATAAATATATATATAAATACATATAAAATTATATTCATATATACACACATATAAACTATATACACAGTGTATACAAATAGTTTGGCAAACTTCAAATAAGAAGAAAGTGTTTGTCATTGTTCCATCCATAAGTGTTACAGATTTGATTTTAAAATTATATATATATATATATATA
>NW_024828439.1:0-1478 GCF_019175285.1 Sceloporus undulatus
ATCAGGGGAGAACAGCATGTCATCAGGGCACATGGGCCAAAGCTTGTCGGAAGAGAAAGGTCTTTCATTCCTTCCTAAAAAGATCAAGGGAGGTGAAGGAGCTTGACCATAGAAAAACATTTCCCACAATGCTGGCGTTTGTATGGCTTCTCTCCCGTGTGGACTCTCTGATGCCTAACTAGGACTGACTTTGATAATATTATATGTACTTATATATTCTTCTATATGTTATACTTATACAGTCTGCCCTTCTTAAACATAGATTTTTATAGCATCCACGGCCAGAAAAATTTCCACAACAATATAAATATAAAATATCAAACCTTGATTTTCCAGCTTTTATTACGGACTCCATTTTGCTCTCTCCTTATAGTCAATGGGACTTGAGCATCCACGTATTTTGTTATACAATGGGGATCTTGGAACCAAACCCCAGCCTACAACAAGGGTCCACTCTGTGTGTGTGTGTATGTGTGTGTGTATATATTATCATCATATATAATCCATATATCTCTATCTATATCTACATTTCACATTAAAACCCATCAATTTTGAGCAAGCCTGGAGTTTTTGGCGCATGCACAAAAGCCTCCTACAGCGCCATCTGCTGTCCAGCAAGAAGTCTGCGTGGGAAGGCCCTGTGGCGAATAGAGCCTCAAGCTGACCAATGAAAAGGCAGCTAGAGCTCAGCCAATCAGGTGCTGGCTGAGAAGAGGGGAAAACCAACCGGTGGCTGTCAGTTGGAGAAGAGTCCAATTGGGACTTTTGATCTGAGTGGGAGGCTCTAGCCAAGGCAGTGTCAGGGCTTGGGTTGTTAGCAGTCCTCCTGAGGGACTGGAAACGAGGTTTTCCTTGAATCCAAAGGGAAGGACTAGGGTTGCAAACAGACTCTAGGAAAGAGAGGGATGAGTTGCGTACCTTAACTGTGTCAATAGTCTATGGGGATTGGGGCCTAGAAGGGAATTTGGTAGCACTAATTATTTATTCATATTGAACAAGCTTTGAAACCAGTTATATTTATTCCATCCTGTATTACAATAAGCCTTCGTTTTTATTTTAAACCTCACTTGGCTCGTAATGAGGTTAAAAACAGCAACGCTACCTATAGCTTAAAATATTTGGTGTGCCTTACACATATTTTGGTGGCAGTGGTTGGGTAACAAAAGTCCCAAGCGCCTGCCACAATAGAGATGTTGCCCTCACAGGCCCAAACTCCTGAGGTGAGTTTTGGGTCCTAAGGCTGTGAGTATTGGTAGTGTGCTTTGCTTTACTCTTCCCAGAGACAATGCCCAGAGGGTGGAATCGCTGGACAGATGTGGAGGTCCAGTACCTCTATCACTGTCTGGAGAGGAATGTGGACCTGGTCCTCATAATGGGGTCCACATCCCACCTTAAGAGGGCAATCTACTCAAAGATTGCCAGAAAGATGAAGAGACAGGGCTTTGAGAAGTCAGAGACGCAGGTGGCCTCCAAGGTGA
>NW_024828440.1:0-1478 GCF_019175285.1 Sceloporus undulatus
ACATTTCTCCCTGTTGAAGTTCATTTTGTTAGCTTTGGCCCAGCTTTCTAGTCTATTCAGGTCATTTTGAATTTTGATCCTGTCCTCTGGGGTATTAGCTGTTCCTCCTAATTTGGTGTCGTCTGCAAATTTGATAAGTATGCCCCCAATTCTGCCATCCAAGTAATTGATAAAGATGTTGAATACCACTGGGCCCAGGACAGAACATTGTGGGACCCCACTGTTCATGATGATGATGACAACCTCACTAAAACAGGGAAAATAAAAATGTGGCCTTTAAAGCACAATTAATGGGAGGAAGCAATGAAAAGCAAGTTTTGAAAATTATCTCTATGTTTGTAAATTGTCTTTGGCTAGACTACAATTCCCATATGTTGGAAACAGTGCTTGCAAATATGTTTTTAAAAGAGATAGGAAGGCTTGAAATGCTCAAACCAAAGCCTGAGAAATGTTTCAGTGTAACTATCATATCTGTTGTTAACAATAGGGGGAAGAAAAAGGCATACTCCTGGGATGATCACACGATCATGCGAAAGGTTTTCACATGACGGTGCACTCAATCGGGACGTATCCTGGAAGCAACCAGCAATGCTCTAGTAACAAGCCATTCACAAGGAAATCTCATGAATGGTGTCTCAATAGTGAGACTGAAGTGCAATTGCCAGGGTGTGAAAGTGCTTCAACCACACAATTGGGGAAGCAACCCACCAGGCTCTTTAAAATTTAAAGGGGCCACAACAATGCTTCCCAGGTTTCAAGGGACTCTGGGAAGCAACACTGACTTTAATTAAATTTTAAATGGACTGGGGTAAAGCAACCTGGGGGATGTGTGTGTGTGTTTTTGGGGGGTGGTATGTGTACGTGTGTGTGTAACTTTTGAAGGTGTCCAGGGAGGTGTGTGTGTGTGTAACTTTGAAGTTGTGGCGGGGAGGGATTTATGTGTGCAACTTGGGAAGATGTGTGTGTTCATAATTTGGGAGTGTGTGTGTGTGTGTGTGTGTAACTTGGGTATTGGGGCCAAGGGGGCTCCACAAGGGGGTTGGTGGCATCAGAGTTCTCAAAATATTTAGCTGAAGGTGAATCTGAGCCAGGTGGGGAAGGAGGGATGGGCAAAGGCAGTTTTTCCTTCCTGCTAGGCTCCTCTCATCCAGCCCTGGATGCTGCTCTCTGAAACCCAGCTGCCTCTCCACCGCCATTTCCAAGGGCTTGAAAGGGATTGAGGGAAGCAATGGCACATTCACAAAATGATCACTATCATTGTACTGATGATTCATTCACAGGGATGTATGAAAATCAATTGTGCTATGAGGCCACCATCATTTGTGGCTGCAGGCAATTGTCCCTCTGTGCCCCAAATTATGGTGTTTGACTACATCCCATAATTTCAAGGTGCTCGTCCACCTCCCTCGCTCTTTGTATCAAACACCGACCTTTCTAAACTATCCAAATGAGCTGCGATGAGAAACCCAGCCTTTCAA
>NW_024828441.1:0-1478 GCF_019175285.1 Sceloporus undulatus
AGTGAGAGGGTTCCCTGCCCTGGGGCTTCCAATCTCAAAAGACATGAGACAGAAGGAGAAGAAGGGAGGGGTGGAGGGAAAGGGTCAGAGGTCCAGCAGTTCCTCTTGACCTCCAAGGCCTGGACCAAGGCAGATGGACTGGAGGGAGGGCTTGGCTTCATCATGGATGGTTAGTCTTCTTCCAGGGAAAATACATGCTCTCAAGTAGGATAATACATATACAGTACATAGCAATACAGGACACGATTCAATAAAACAGGCAACAAAGGAACATCAAATAGCAAGCGACAATGATGCAATGGCTGGGAAGCCTTCTCTGAAGAGGATGGTCTTCAGCTCCGTTTTGAAGCAGACGTAGTGCTTCTGGCTCAGTCCAGGGGACCCAGGGAGGCTCACAAAATCCTAAATAGCCATTCGCTTTTAAAAGTGGGCAGTGCAAAGGTCAAGGGAATTCAGTGTCAATTCTGTTTAAAACCCACAGCTAATAGCAGTCTTAGAAGGAGAAGGAGAAGGATAGATTCCACGCCATTCAGGAGAAGAAAGTGTTGGCCACAAAAGAGAGCAAAATCCCAACCCAAATCTCAACTATGGAGCCCAAGGTCAGGAGCTGGACTCAGGAGGGAAAGAAGAGAGGAAGGCTCTGCTTTGGAAAGAGTGTGTCTTATGGTCAGAACAGGAATCGAACCAGGATCCCAACAACTACGCCTTTATTGTTCTTATGGCCGGGAATGGAGCAGAGTCTGGGGAGGGAAGGGAGGGGAGTCTGTGCAGATAGGCTGCTTTCCAAGATTTTGAATGTGTGTCTGTCATTTAAAACAATGGCAGAGTCAGAGGGTGTCCCTTATTTTGTTTAACAAGGGAAGCTACCTGACTCTGCCCTTGTTTTAGGGCAAATTCAAGGGCTACTACCTGGGATTTATGCTACTTTGGAATATTTTGCAGGGGAAGTACTAAAACAAATAGAGGGAATCCTTGGGGAATACTGGCCCATAGCAAAACAATTAGGCAAGTCTTCCCTAATCACAGTTCCCTATGAGCAAGTATTCCCCTATGATTCTCTATGGGACTACCATTTTGTGTATCTGTTTGTGTGTGTGTGTTTTTTTGGGGGGGATGTGGACCTCTCTGCTTAGTTCCTAGGTTGCTATTGGGGGGGTTCTCTCTCTCTCTCTTCCTTGCTCCCTTCGCCTCCTTTAATCTCCATCCCTTCAAGGGGCTCTCAGGCAGAGGCTGTGCTCTCTATGGGGAGGACCACCATTTTGTGTGTGTGTTTTTGGGGGGAGTACAGAACCAAGTGTAACTCCTAGCTTGCTCTTTCTGCATATTCCCAAAACCAGGAGCCTCTCTACTGGTCCTCCCTTGCAGGGTTGTTGTGAAGGAAAAGGTCTCTCTGTGTCTCTGGGAGGGTTCCTGTGGATCTTTCAGCCTTGAAAGTTGTTGAGGGGGTCTGTCTCTCTCCCCAGAAGGAGCTTTGTTGT
>NW_024828442.1:0-1478 GCF_019175285.1 Sceloporus undulatus
TTAGAAGTAGCAATCTTAAAGACTCACAAAGTGATATTATACCCGCCTTGCCCCCATTACCTCTTTGTCCTCTGCACAGTTGAAACTATTTTAGCAGCATATGCATTGGAAGGATGGTGAAATCACACAGGGTTTTCAGTATCTGGTTGCACAATATGTCTGTAGTAAACAACGCATTAACGCTTGAGCCGAGAAACAGTGGGGTTCTGCTCTATCTGATCCTACTGCAGCTGTGTGTACCTGCCCACAACACACAAGGGAAACAGCGGATGCCTCCGGAGACCCTTGCTGAGCATGAAGGTGTCAGGACCATGTTGAAACAGGTCTGAGAACATGACATGGATGTGGCTACTAGGTGGAGCTGTTATGGAAGTTATATACAGCTCTAGTGGGAGTTATATCTATCAACATTTAAACAGTGCATCATTGGAATGTTGATGCAACTGTCAACTGTAAATTCTCAACTGTCACTGAGGAAGAGTAAGACGGTTGATGTTACTGTCAACTGTCTCAGAGTTTGTTACTAGTGTGGATGGTGGATGGTGTCGATGTATATAGTTTACAGTGGAACTTCTAAAAATAAAGCCTCATCTGAGAGAAGTTTACAGTGTCTCTTCGCTCATTAGGAAGGGGAGAGGTGTTTCTCCAGCTTACAAGCTGCTGACTACGGTCACAAAGGTGGAAAATCTGGTGTCAAACATTGACTTGTTGCCTCACGCACTGCACAACATCAAAGTGCTAATAGAAGGAACCGCTAAAGAGAAATAAAATGGAAGAGTAGAGAAGCCTGTCTCAACAGCTATCCCTGACACTTAAAAAACAAAATGAAAAAACTCACAGATGTATGAGTTTGGCCACTGAAATGGAAATAACTAGAAAGGTTTGGGCTCGCAAAAGAAAAGGCCATTCCTAAATTCATTATGGAAGAAGGTTTCAGATGGGTTCTAGAAGGTTCCAAACATTTTTGTTTATTCATACAAGGCTTCCCTGACATCATGGTTTCACTTCATAAGTGGATATTGGTAGTTCTTTTTCTGTGGTTCAGGAACTCATTTCTCGTCTTCTCATATGATTTGTGCCTCTCATGCCAAATTTACTGTTAAAGAAGGAATGCTTTGGAACACACTGACTTTGTTCACTGAGATACACCTGTATTCTCTTGGAAGTCTAGGCACAAAAGAACACTTCCAGGCCTGGAAAATGCAGAGGGTGCTTGGGTGCAGTGGTTCAATTCTTGGACTGGGAAAGTTCAGTTCTAGCATCCCAGGAGCCCTGAAAGACACTGGCAGACTGCTCTCTCTGAGCCTGACCTACCTTACAAAGTGGTTGTTGTACAGAAAAGGATAGGTTGGGGAGTGTGAGGGACTTGGGACCCACAGAGCAAAGCAAGCTCTGAATAGAAACACACAGGGTACAAGATGTGCCTTTTAAGCCAGAGATGCAGAAAATCAATCTCCACACGTGGAAATGAGCATCAC
>NW_024828443.1:0-1478 GCF_019175285.1 Sceloporus undulatus
CCAAGCAACATAATGACTGTTCCTAGGACAGAAGATGCAACAAAAATAAATCCAAGGAAAGAGGAATGCTAGCAATAAAAGAAAATGACACTAATGCTTATCTAATGTAGTATTGTTAAAACACTTTAATCCTTTGACAATAGCCCCTGAATAATAATTTAAAATGTCTCAGTGGAAATTGGTGGAAGGCAGTTTCTGAAATATCTGTGCTGAAATGTGACATGTGATGGGGGGGCACAAGGGAGGGTGTTTGTGAGGGAAGCCCATGTTATTTCAAGAAAGAATTTGGATGCAAAACCATACAGGAAGAAGTCTTGATTCTCTCAAAGGCGGGATACAGACAGGCAGGGGAAGACATCTTGGAGGTGTATTCTGCTGAATACGGAGCCTCCAGACCGCCCGCCCCGGGGGCGTGCTTCAGGTGATGGGGCTTCCACATGGGGGGCAGTGAAGACGCCTCCCTCACCTGGGGCCGTTTCAGACCCGGAGTTTCCAAACTGCCGCCTCGGAGGACGCTGCAAAGAGAGAGGCAGCTTCCGCACGGGCGGCCAAAAATGGGGCTTTTTTTTTCCTGTGCCGGCTGGCGGATGCGCAGCTGCGCAGCTGCAGCGCTAAGCAGTGGCAGCAGAAAGCCTATGGGCACATTTAAAGTGCCCAAGCCCCTTTAAAACTTTTCCCCCCGCTCTGCCCAAGAACAATGGTGGTCTCCTGCCAGCTGGTGATCAGCTGGTGTTGGCATCCTTATCCGCTTGCACTTTGCCAGTGTCACCAGCATCATAGATGCCTCCTCTCCTTTGGTCCCCGCGCTCCTGCTGAATCTGCAATGCGCAGCCACAGCTGTCTCCGCTGCCACCGCTGTCCCCCTGCCATCCCCCATCACCTCCCTTGTACATATGTAAATATTTACAGTTTTAGCGTTTTTTATTGTTAGGTGAAAATGGCACAGGAATGTGTGTAGGGGTTCACTTTAAAGTCCAAACTTTCCAAGCAGCGCATGTGTACATGTTTCTCTAGGGTTAGGGTTAGGGTTAGGGTTAGGGTTACGAGTCTTAAAATGCGCTGCAGCTGTGCCGTAGCTTCCACACCTGCATGGCAGCTGACGCTGCAATTAAAGCCTGACTGCAAACTGCGCATGTTCCAGGACCCCGACTCATTATGCGATGCAGCAGACACGGAGCTTTTAAATGGGCAACTTAAATTAGCGGCGTAGCAATTCTGACGTACCGGTGCAGCAGCTTACAGACGAAGCTGCGCAGCTGCGCATCAAACAGAAAAGAAGCGGAAAAAAGCAGCACCTTTTTAATGCCGCTTCTTCCCGCTTGGGGTGTGCAGGGGGCGTGTTCATGGCGGCATTCAGGTAAGGCCCGTCTGAAGGCTCTACCTTCATGACGTCATGAATACACCCCTTTTTGCCCGTCTGTATCCCGCCACAGATTTCTTTCTTGTCTGAATATGCCCTAAAAATAAAATTTAAAAAG
>NW_024828444.1:0-1478 GCF_019175285.1 Sceloporus undulatus
GGTCCCAAGGCCTTGCCGGGCCGCATCCGGCCCGCGGGCTGCAGGTTGCCTACCCCTGAACCACAGGAAAGCCCTCCAAGGGGAGAAAAGGGTCTTTTAAAACTCAGGATTATTTTGATGTATAGTTCACTTATATTTTGTGCAACACTAGAGGGGAGGGGGGAATCTGTGTGTGCCAAAAGGGGCAGGGATAATGTCTTGGCAGTGTGTGATAAGCTTTCAGCACAAACTAATAGTATAATAGTATAATTCCAAAAAGGTTTTAGGTAAAAGAGCAAGTCAGATTGCCTAGTGTTTTTAGAAATAACACTATTTTAGTAGAAGAAGAGCCCTCGTAATAAAGTACCTCAATGAGTGGAACTGGTGTCAGTCTTCCTATTCAATGAATTCCACTTCACCATTGCAACCATCCACAAATATGCTCTAGAACAGTGGTTCCCAACCTGTGGGTTGGGACCCCTTTGGGGGTCGAATGACCCTTTCATGGGGTCGCCTAAGATAATTGGAAAACACCTATTTAATTACAGTTATGAAGTAGCAATGAACATAATTTCATGGGTTTGGGTCACCACAACATGAAGAACTCTATTAAAGGGTCGCGGCATTAGGAAGGTTGGGAACCACTGCTCTAGAAGATTGCAGGGTCATCCAGAACTGGTCTGGGGCAACTGGGTTTGGAGGAGGAAGGATATACTCATATGACCCTCTATGCCACACACAATTTTTATATACAACTTCCACAGAAGTAATAACACTGAATTTGATAGGTTGAGTAATGAAGTCATGCTACAAGAAATGTTTAATCTTTCACGTGCCACAAAATTCCCCCTTGGAAAAAAATGGCTTCCCATTGTTTTTGTAGCAAAATGAAAAGTCCCCAAATCCACATTTTCCAGAAAATCAACTATATAAATGGTGATTAAGATTTGAGTTTATACAATATATCTGCGGCAGTGGGGAATAGTATTTGAAATTGAAAGGAAAAAGAACTGTGAAAAGCCACAGAATGAATCACAGGTTAAAAGTAAGGGTGACATTTCATGTTTTCATCAACTTACATAAAAACTGTTATATAAGTTCATCCAATTCATATCCAACAGTATCTAGTCAGATAAAGGCATACAGCACTGTTGCACTGCTTAGGTGAGAATGAAATTTACAGTCTTCAAGTAAAAGGAAAACACCAATCATAATTTGTGAAACCTATTATATATATATATATATATATATATATCTCCTTCAGTGATAACATGGATCTGAATTAAAAGGGAAGAATGTGAAATTTTGCTAAGCCAGAGTATTATGAATGGTACCATTTTTTCTTGAAATTTTTAAACTGGAAAATTCACCACAGACCTTTCATTGCCTTAGCACAAGTATGGTGGACTTTTAAACAACACTTTAAAATAGAAAACAACAGCAAATCAACTTTATGTAGTGTATGAATATCAGAGAGGGCCAGTGTGGTACAGTGGCTT
>NW_024828445.1:0-1478 GCF_019175285.1 Sceloporus undulatus
GAAAACTACAATAGATTAACTAATAAATAACAAATCAAATACTTCATCATTCGTGAGAACATTAGTGATTTCTATTTCAAAACACAGCTATAGAGGTGCACAATTTCCCCCCTTTGTATCATAGCAGAGTATTGTAGTAGGACAGAACAAGCATCTTCTCCCAGTATTCCTTCTTTTAAAATGTCTGGTTTGGATTTCCCTGAATTGATGGAGCAGTTTTTAAACTGGTCTGTCATATTGTGGTACACATCCACCTTCATAGGTAACATATTATTTTTGATTTCATGACACTCTATATCGATTAATACACAATTCCTCACAACTGTACATTTAACAAAAGATAAGGCTTTGACCTCAATGGAACTGACTTTCGGTCTGCAGAATTATTGCTTTCACTCACCAGTACAGTACTAAAAGACCACTTTAAAAGGAGATTATCAGCACTTTGAAAATGTATGTCACTTCACACAGCTCTGTATCCTACAGGTTGAATCTTCCTTGCCCAAAATGATTGGAATCAGAAGTGTTTTGGATTTTGAAGTTTTTCACATTTTGGAATATTTGTATAAATACAATGAGATATCTTGGAAATGAGACCAAAGTCTAAACAATAAAAACAATCATTTATTTTTCCTATACATCTTATATGCATAGCCTAAAGGTTTTAATAACTTTATGCATTAAATAAAGTTTGTGTACATGGAACCACTAGGAAGCAAAGGTGTCAGTATCTCAGCCACCCATGCGAACAAGTTAGGATTTTGGAATTCCAGATAAGGGAGATTTAACCTGTATTACATTTTATCCCACTCCCACAAGTGTGTCACTATCCTTAAAAACTTTTCTGTTTGATATCAGTTTATCAGCATACCTGAGCAAATGGATTGATACCCACAAATGCTCATGATAAAATATACAGTAAATCAGTTAGTCTTAAAAGTGCTGCTAGATTCTTTTTCTCCTTTTCTTTTTTCTTCCTTATGCAACAACAGACTATTTCTTTGAAAAATGCTATATATTTTTTGCTTTACCTGAGAAGTATCACATACCTGCTCCAAGAACCGCTCCCCAAAAGAGTGCCAGAGCACCACACAACATCCAATAGCACTTCATCCTTAAAGTGTGTCGCTCTACCAAAGTGATGCCTGGAGCCACAGTCCACTGATTTTCCTAAAATACCGCTATCGATGACAAGCAACTCAGGCTGCTAAGGGTGGTGTAGTGCAGCCGGAAGCAATGAAACCACAACCTAATGCTGGTTTACTCATCAGGGAGGAAAAATTGTTCTTAGAAAATTCTGCTGGAGGGGGCAGGATTACAATATCCCCCCTTTAAAAATCAGTTTCTATTATTATTATTATTATTATTATTATTATTTAAATTACAAAAACAGAAAAAAGGCTTAATCTACAATGTGGAGGTAAATAAAGGGAATTTTTTAAAATAAAACACATTTCTGAGGCTCATAATGCTAACAG
>NW_024828446.1:0-1478 GCF_019175285.1 Sceloporus undulatus
GTGGTAATAAGATATGATTTCCAATATTTCAAAAATAGGAAAGGATATAAAGGTTGGATGGTCTGAGGTCTATGAGAAGAAACTTGCCAAAGTGGATTAATACCAACATATCCTCTTGAACATACCCAATTGCTATCCTTTCCTTTCCTATCACTTTCCTTCCTTCTTTTCCTTCCTTGCATGCTACAGCCTCAATCTCTAACCAGTTCCCATCCGTAAGGTGTGTTAGAGTAAGCAATCTTCATGATGCTGCTACTCTGGTTAAGAGTTTTCATGTTTGGAGACTTTGTGGTTATTTGCTTTACCATAACCAATCTCTTCCTACATCATTCTAACCTGAACCCATCTTCTGTTTTCTTTCTCTCCTCTATTAGACCATATGCAGTCAGCCCTCTATATCCATGGATTTTGCATCCACAGATTCAACTATCCTCGGCTTGGTTTTTTTTTTTAATTTCAAAAGGCAAAGTTTGATTTTGCCATAATGGGACTTGAGCACCTATGGATCTTGGTATCTATGGGGGTTCTGGAACCTCACTGTATTTTATTATGGTCCACTCTGATTGATTATGGGCCCACTGTATTTGATGATGGACCAATATTGTAAGTAAAGGTCTTTTCATCATGTGTTTCACAAAGAAGATTAGGTTCATCTATTTTCTCTGCTAGAACATCTGTGTTGAAGGGAGCGGAGACGTGTGCAAGTGGTTAATGTTCAGTTTCTGACTTGCCAGTTTGATTACTCTGCTTGAGAGATCCTCCGCTACCTCTCACATTTCCCCATAAGGTGCACGTAATGAGCTACTGCTGCTGGGACCAATCCAGTATTACTGGGCAAGGTGACTAGTGCTCTAGATTTCAAGACTGACACTAACATTCGTAGTGTTTAAAAAAATGAGTCAAATAATTCTTAGAAGTGGATGCAGTAGGATGAGAATGAGGACCATAGAGAAGGCAAGCAGTTAATTTTTCTTTTCTCTACCCTTATTTTGATGTAGGAATGGGCTTGCACGATCACGTCATTTCATTCTGTGGCGCAGTCCCAAATGGAGTCTAGGGCAGAAATATTACGCCTGAATCTTTATCTAAAGAACCAAGGAACATTTTCTGCTTTTATTTTTATTCCTTTAAGCACTTGACTTTATGCAAACAGACAAATCTGTAACAGTCAAAGAGAGTGGGATGTGTTCTCCCAGGATTTAAACAAGGCTGAACATAAAGTCTGTAAATAAAATCTGTAAGTCCCCATGGGAATCATTAATCCTTCTACATGTATCTGCTGTCAAAACTTAAAAGAGAATTTCTAAAAACAATAAATCGACAATTTGGTGTGAGTTCCCCCTCCCCACTTCAGTAGCATTGCCTTTAGGCAATGCTGCTTAAACTCTGGTTTTCCCGCCTCCATTCCCTTTGGGCACTGATGTGCTGCTTCCCATTAACTTCTAGAATATAATTTGCTGCAGTGATAAAGCCAGCAT
>NW_024828447.1:0-1478 GCF_019175285.1 Sceloporus undulatus
TCAAATCCAGTAGCACAACAGCAAGAAATTGCTACATGCCCAGAAATGGAGGGATTCCCTCCAAAAGAGGAATGGTTGTTAAAAATGAATGAGTTTGTAGAAGTGGATAAATTGACTAACTGGATTAGAGAAAAAGTCAGGTTCGATTCCACTGGGTGGCATTGGGCAAGAAGTCACACTCTCTCAGCCTCAGGGGAAGGCCAGGGCAAACCTCTGAGCAAATCTTGTCAAGGAAACCCCCTGATAAGGTCGCTGTAAGTCGGAGGTGACTTGAAGGCACGCAACAGCAACAACAATTTGTTTTTAACGTTTGGAAACCCTTGACTGACTTTTAAAGAAAGAATGTAGGCGTTAGGCTGATGACGGAAAAATCAGTGGGAGTTAAATTTATAGAGGAACTGCATCATCTCCATTATGAATTTTAAATTACAAATGTAAAATATGGATGGCTAGTTTTAATATGTATTTGTCTTGTTCTTTCAAACTGATGTTGTATGTTGGATATTAATCTGTTGGTGTCCCCTGCCTCAATCCATGGGGAGAGATGGGCAAGGAATGGTGATGATGATGATAATAATATGTAATAATATAATTTTGGTGGTGGTAGGGGTGGTATGTGCCTTCAAGTCTTCAAGGGTTTTCTTGGCAAGTTTCTTCATAAGGGCTTAGTCACTGCCATCCTCTGAGGCTGAGAAAGTGTAACGTGCCCAAGGTAAACCAATGGGTTTATGTGGCCAAGCCTGGATTTGAACCCTGGTCTCCACAGTCATAGCCCAATATAATAACATTATAACATCTATAATAATCTGAAATGCTTGGAACTAGGAGTGTTTTGGATCTGGATTTTTCTAAAATTTTATTTTG
Organism: Sceloporus undulatus; assembly: GCF_019175285.1. Classification (NCBI taxonomy): domain Eukaryota; kingdom Metazoa; phylum Chordata; class Lepidosauria; order Squamata; family Phrynosomatidae; genus Sceloporus; species Sceloporus undulatus. The sequence goes on from NW_024828447.1 coordinate 865, forward strand.
GACTATCAATATAGTCGGCCCTTCTTATGCATTTCAAATATCAATCCTTGATTTTCCATTTTCTATAAGGGACACCATTTTGCTATTTAATGGCACTTGAGCATACACAGATTTTGTTATCCATGGGGGATCTTGGAACCAAACCCCAGTGGATAACAAGGGCCCACTGTATTTGCATACACACAGATCGTGAGATAGCTTGAGAAATGGATCCAAGTCTAAACACTATCATTGATGCTTTATGTACACTTTATACCCATAGCCAGAAGTTACATTTATACAATACTTTGAAATAATTTTGTGCATGCTTTGTTTTCATAGAATCATAGAGTTGGAAGAGCCCTTAAGGGCCATCCAATCCAACCCCATTCTGCCATGCAGGAACACAGTATCAAAGCACCCTTGACAGATGGCCACCCAGCCTCTGTTTAAAGACCTCCAAAGATTCTACTTTTTTGACAGGCAAAAGGGATGCAGTTTCTACATTTTGGCAGGCAGGAAAGGATGCAACTTTCTGCATTTATTGCAAGCAGAAAAGATACAGTTTTCTGCCTAACAAGGATGCAATTTCTGCCCTTTTTTCAAACAGAAAGAATGCAGTTTCTGCATTTTTG
>NW_024828448.1:0-1478 GCF_019175285.1 Sceloporus undulatus
AAAAATACCGGAATCTTGGAAACAATCTTTAACGATTATAATACCTAAAGAAGGGAAAAATCCTGAAAATATTTCCAACTATCGCCCAATTACCCTTTTGAATGTAGATTATAAAATTTATGTATCTATTCTGGCAGACAGACTAAAAAAATTCTTGGGGGAATGGATCTCACAAGAACAAGTAGGATTCCTTCCAGGAAGATATCTAAAGAATAACATCCGTACAGTTTTGAATATAATTGAATACTATAACACTCATAAGGAAAAAAAACTGGGACTAGTCTTTCTAGACTTAGAAAAGGCGTTTGATAACGTCAATTGGGTTTATTTAATAACGTTAATGGAGGAATGTGGAATTAAAGGGAAAATCTTAAATGGAATTCAGAAAATCTATAAAACCCAAGAAACTCAAATAATCGTCAACGGAAAAAAAACAAATAAGTGTAAAATTTCAAAAGGAACCCGCCAGGGTTGTCCACTTTCCCCTTTATTATTTATCATGATCATGGAATCCCTGAATAGAAAGATAAAAATGGAAGGAAAATTCTCGGTACCTAAAACAAAAAATTACCAATATTATATGCGTGCATATGCAGATGACATAGTAATTTTTCTGGACGACCCAATAAGAGGAATAAAATCATTAGAGAAAATATTAGAGGAATTTGGTAAAGCAGCCGGAATTAAGGTAAATAAACACAAAAGCGGAATAATAACCAAAAACTTAAGACCTCCAGATTTGATAAAATTAAAAGCAGAAACCGGATTCAAAATTATAGACAAGATTAAATATTTAGGAATAACAATCACTAATAATAATAAAGACCTGTATAAAAATAACTATGAAGATGTTTGGAACAAAATCAAGTCAGATTTAAATCACTGGAACAATAAGTATTTATCATTGATGGGAAGAGTAGCTTCAATTCAAATGAACGTTCTACCAAAAATGTTATACCTTTTCCAAACATTACCGATTATAGAAAACAAAGCTCCATTCAAACAATGGAACAAAGAAATAGTGAAATATATTTGGAGAGGGAGGAAACCCAGAATAAAGATGAAGGTCTTGCAAGGAAAAAAAGAGAAGGGAGGTTTAGGATTACCAAATTTGGAACTATACTACAATGCATGTGCCCTTCTATGGGCCAAAGAATGGATCCTGTTAGAAAATAAAAAATTATTAGAACTTGAGGCATCGGATCTAAAATCAGGGTGGCACGCATTTCTGAGTTACGATCAAAGAGATAAAAAGTTTAACACTCACTGTACTAGAAAACCCATATTAAAAATCTGGAACACATACAAGGCCTTTTTCTACACAAAATTACCCAAATGGACATCTCCGCAAGAGGCATTTCATAAAGAAGAATACCCCGCAAATTACAAATGGATCAAATATGAAGAATGTATACTAAAAACATTTGATAAGATGAAACTAAAAGATAAAGAAGTGTTGATACAGGAAGGGAAAAAAA
>NW_024828449.1:0-1477 GCF_019175285.1 Sceloporus undulatus
TTGGCTGCTGATAGAAGCAAGCAAGATAGCAGATGGCACGGCCACAGTGAGAAGCAGTTCAAGACGCCATTTTTGAAGGACAATAAGAGTAATAATAAGGGGTTTGCAACAATGATTAAGGAAAGGCAGAAAGCAAACTCTAAATGGCTTGTAGATTCTGGTGCTTCGTCATCCATGTGTACTGATATTAATTTAATTAATCATAAGAAGCTATCTAACGTAAATGCAGTGGTCTTAGCAAACGGGAGTGAGCTCACCACAGTAAATCAAATGGGAACAGTTTACATTCCAGGGCTAAAAGAAAACTTTAGTGATGTTTTGCATGTGAAGGAATTAGAAAACAATTTGTTATCAGTGAGCAGATTAACAGACAGAGACTACATAGTCACATTTGAGAAGAACTTGTGTAAAATAACTTTAAATGGGGAACTGCGTGGCATAGGCTTAAAGAAAGATAAGCTTTATTTTTTGGAAGAAAATGTTGATAAGTACAAAGTTGAAAATGCAAATACCATAGATAATGTTCCCTTGCACAAAGACTGCATACATGAGCTCCATAGGAAATTTGGCCATGCAAGTTTTAAAAGTTTAAAGAGTTTAATAAGCATGTGTCCAGATTTGAAAGTAGCAGAATGTAAAAATCATTTAGATTGTACTGTATGTAACCAAGTGAAGGTCAGAGCGTATCCAGTTGCTAAGAAGTCAAAAAGGATTGCTCAAAGACCATTTCAATATGTGCATGCTGATGTAGCCCGTTAATTGTTTGTCACTAGGGGGAAGCAAATATTTTCTGGTTATTGTTGATAGATTTTCAAGATTTGCATATGTGAGAATACTGAAAAATAAGTCAGAAGCTGGGCAAAGTTTGAAAGCATGGGTAAGGATGATTGAAAGAAGGTTTGATAGCATAGTTGGGACAATTGTTACAGATAGAGGTGGAGAATTTGTAAATAACCAGCTGTACAATTGGTTCCAGAAAGTGGGGATAAGACATGAAACCACAAACCCTGCTTGTCCAAGTGAGGATGGGTTAGCAGAAAGGAAAATCCAGGACATAAAAAGGATTTCTGCGTGTTTGATGGCAGATGCAGGAGTTAAAGACAGCTTCTGGGGTGAAGCAACCCTGACTGCCATACACATAAGTAACAGGTTGTACCATTCAGATATTGAAGACATTCCCTACAGGGTTTTGTATGGGAGAGTGCCAAATTTCAAATACCTAAGAGTTTTTGGTCAATATGCACATGTGTACATACCTGCTTGTTTTAGGAGGAAAGGAGAACCCAAAAGCAAAAGGCTAATGTTCTTGGGATATTCAGGGAACAGTTACAAGTTTCTTATGAGAGGAAAAGAAATACAGTACTCAAGGTCTGCAAATTTTGAGAGACATGCTGGCTGGGACAAGCTGCATGCCAACAAGGAAGTGTTCTTGAGGTTAGGTAGCTCAAGTGAGCAGCAAGGACAGACTGAACCAACT
>NW_024828450.1:0-1477 GCF_019175285.1 Sceloporus undulatus
GAGGAGGAAGGCTTAGAGGAAGGGCTGGAGGAGGAGGAGGAAGAGGAAGGGCTTACAGGAAGGGTCTGAGGAAGAGGACGAGGAAGAGGAGGAAGGCTTAGAAGAAGGACCCGAGGAGGAAGAGGAGGAGGAGAAGGAGAAAGGCTTAGAGGAAGGGCCTGAGGAGGAGGAGGAGGAGAGGAGGAGGAAGAGGAAGGGCTTATAGGAAGGGCCTGAGGAAGAGGAGGAGGAAGAGGAAGGCTTAGAAGAAGGACCTGAGGAGGAGGAGGAAGAAGGCTTAGAAGAAGGGCCTGAGAAGGAGGAGGAGGAGGAAGGGCTTACAGGAAAGGCCTGAGGAAGAGGAGGAGGAAGGCTTAGAAGAAGGACCTGAGGAGGAGGAGGAGGAGGAGGAGGAGGAGGAGGAGGAAGGCTTAGAGGAAGAGCCTAAGGAGGAGGAGGAGCAGAGAGGCCTCTGGAGGATTCTGCAGAGGAAGAAGAAGGGGAAGAAGAAGGGGCTCCTGAGTATACGCAGAGGCCTCTGGGGGAGAAGCCACAGGGAGAAATCTCCTAGTTGTAACTTAATATTACTATTATTAGTAGTAGCATTAGTATTATTAAATTTTATTTATTTATAAAGACATGGAAAGACGTATTTATAAAGAGTATCTCAGTGAATCTCTATATTATAGCATCAGGAAAGATTTTAGGTGCTGTTAAGGTTTGGAAATGCTGTTTGGGGTCCCTTCTGACTTTGGAGCCCTTTCATCCTCCATTTTGGGTTCCCTGAAGGCCTCAAGCTGCCAACTGACAAGCGCTCAGGCAGAGGCGGCCATTTTGTGTTCTAGCTGCCATTTTGTGTTCTAGAGGCCATTTTGTGTGCTGCTTGTGACTGTATGGAATAATGTTCCAGAACCTTCTCTGAGGCCTCAGTTGAACAGAGGCTTCTCTTTCTCTCCTGAGGCTCCAGAGTCAGAAGGAGGCCAGGCTCCTTGGGCCAAAAGAAAGGAAGTGTGTCTCTATGTGTGTCTTTTGTGTCTCTTTTCTGAGAGGTTTTTCTTATTGCACATCTCTGCTCTTTCTGGGGAACATGGGTTTTAACAGGGATCAAAAATGGGGAGGATAGTTTTAATACAAGCCTTATTCTTCTTCTTCACAAACATTGGGCTTTGATTTCTAAAGAGGAGGCTTGTCCCCCAAACAAGGCTTCTTCAATCCTTTATAACCAACTGAGGCTGTATCTGAACTACAGAAATAATCCAGTTGGAAACCAGTTTTTTTCTTTTGTAATTTATTTATCAACAATCCTTTACAAGCAAAAATAAAAAAACAGCATACCAAGACATTTGCATAACAAATACAGCTACAACAACAAAAAAGTACAAATACCTACAACATACACATACAACATGCAATAAATAACATCCTGATATACAAAACTGTCAGAAATGTTCTATTCATTTACTTCCAAGTTAAGCTAAGATGACCCTTTTATTTAATT
>NW_024828451.1:0-1477 GCF_019175285.1 Sceloporus undulatus
TGTGACTCGAAGCAGCTTTATTTTGGCTGTCTGTAACAGGCCCTAGTTTCTTGATAATTATTTTTTGGTTTGTGCCATTTCAGTTCATTATATCACTGGTTGTTACTCTTTATATGGTTCTTTAGTTACTTCTTGTCCATTTTTAAAACGTTCTATTTGGCACCCGGTTGGAAAAGCCTGCAATGCTGTAAATAATAACTCGGGGGATTAAAAAGATGGAATGTTCTAGCAAAACAATATGGGGAGAGAAACCTCCCTTCCTCCCCTTTCCTTTTTGTATGTGCAACTTTAGGGGAGAAGAAATCCATTATTCTTCTGTAACTTTTCCTGATTTTGTAGCTTGTTTGTCTGGTCAGAAGGACCAAGGTCACTCCCACTGCTTTGGGCCTAGGCTTTGTGCCGGTTTTGGCGGTGTCTCCTCTCCTTTCTCTCCTTTCCCTCCCTCCCTCTCTCCATCTCGCCTTTTCTTTTTTCTCCTGAGGTGCAGATGGCCACATTTGCAGGTTAACTGGAACAGCTGGAGGCACATTATTAGCTTCCTGCTGCTACCTCATATTTGCTTAGAATATTTTTTTTAACAGCAACATAATTTACAACTAGTCGTGCCACTGACAAAGCTGGCGTGTTCCAAATCCGCCCCAGATTTATGTAATGCTGTTGCTTATCAGTGAATGAAGTCATAATTATTGCTTTGTACTATTAAATAGCATAAATATATAAACTCGTCTATAAATGGTAGCAAACGTTGCCTCAAGGGAGCTCTAGACCAAATTTTAATGCAGTGCATTTGTCTATAGTGGCAGTTTCTAAGGTGTATAATAATGTTGATAAATTTTACCGAAGCGAATGACAGTTTGTAGCATTAATCTTGGTGAGGAGAAGATGGTGTCTACTCCTGCTGTATTAGTGCTACAAGTAAAGAGAAGTGTTGGGAGCTAAAATTAATTGATACTTTTGTGGGCACAATTTGTCGTACTGGTTGTAGCCTTTGTAAAACTGTTGTTAGCCGCTTAGGACCGCAATACCTTATAGGCTAGCTTTTCCAGTAAAAATCTTCCTATCTTCTGGTGTTATCAAATAAGGCCAGAGGGTATGGAGGTAGGAAAGAAACCTTCCTCTGGTGGCCACTACAATATGGATCTCTCAACCACAAGAGGCTTGTTGTCTCTTTGGCTGCAACCACACTGCAAAATTAATGCAGTTTGACACCGGTTTTAACTGCCATGGCTCAATAGAGTGCCTTTTTCTTCAGGGTGGACAGCTAGAGTAGAAATGGCTCTAATAAATTAAATCACAAATAATAATGCTGGGTAGATTAAAATGGCTTGCTACTGGCTTTACGTATATCAGGCCCTCAGCTGCTTCTGTGGACAGTATTAGGTCACCCGTGAAGATTGTACCCTGTATGTGTTCTTCATGCTGTTTTCACCCTTGTGGCCAGAGCTTCGCACCAGTGTAAATGTGGCAAATCTTTCAC
>NW_024828452.1:0-543 GCF_019175285.1 Sceloporus undulatus
CACCAACTAACGAAGGAATCTCCCCTCTGAATAAATGTCTTGGGGCAGGAATGTGCTGGATGAGGGAAAACAGATTGAAACTGAATCCAGATAAGACGGAGGTGCTTGTTGTTGGAGGTCCTAATCCAGGTATGGAGATTTGTCAAGTAGTCCTGTATGGGGTCACACTTCCCTTAAAGGGCTGTGTTCACAGTTTGGAGGTACTCCTGGATCCGTTGCTCCAGAGGTCAGATCAGATAGATGTGATGGCCAGGAGTGCCTATTATTAGCTTTGGTAGATTCGCCAACTGTGTCCTTCCTGCAACCTGAAGACCCGAAAACTATGATACACTTGCTGGTAACTTCCCGTCTTGACTTCTGTAATGCGGTCTACAAAGGGCTACCCTTGCACTAAGTCCGAAAACTTCAACTAATTCAACTTATGGCAGCCAGAGTAGTCACTGGAAGATCTAGAGGTGATCATATTAAACCTATACTAAAGTCTCTTCACTGGTTGCCTAGTACTTTCTGGGCACAGTACAAGGTGTTGGTTATAACCTTAAA
>NW_024828452.1:643-1477 GCF_019175285.1 Sceloporus undulatus
AGTCTCTTCACTGGTTGCCTATTACTTTCTGGGCACAGTACAAGGTGTTGGTTATAACCTTAAAACTCTTCAGGGCTTGGGTGTAGCTTTCTCACAGGATCTCCTTCTCCCATACAATCTGCCCACACATTGAGGTCCTCTAGTAAAAACTTACTGCAGCCAGCAAAAACTAGGCTGGCTGCATTTACCCAGAGGATCTTCTCTTCTATTGTTCCCAGTTTATGGAATAGCCGGCCGGAAGAGATCCAATATTTCACAAGTCTTGAAAGGTTTACAAAAGCAGTCAAGATGTATCTCTTCAGGCAGGCCTTTCCAGATTAATATTCCAGCAATCTCCTATTAATTTAATTAATCCTATTGATTTAATTAGTTGTCCAGCAATTGCTCCAACTGCCTCTGCCCTATTTTTAATAATTGTTTTAATAATAATAATAACAAAGTACATTTTTGACGGTATTTGAAACCTGAAAAAATACATAAAACATGTGAGAATAGTTTGGATAGGTGCTGGATGTGCGGAAATGGAAAGGGCACATTTTCCCATCTCTGTTGGTCCTGTGTAAAAATGAGAGAATACTGGCATAAAGTACAGCATATAATATTTAAAATGTTGCAAGAGAATCTAAAATTTGCTTGAAAAGTATTTTTATTAAATATTATTGAAAATGGAGTGGAAAAATTGCATGGTAGAGTATTGTTTTCTTCTTCGTGGTCTCTGCAAATCATACAAATGGGTTTCACTGCGCCTGCGCAGTGCTGCTCGGAACCTACTGGAATCACTGGGCAGAGTTCACTCTGCAACATATTGAAACTTTTTGGCGGTAACTCCGCCCA
>NW_024828453.1:0-1477 GCF_019175285.1 Sceloporus undulatus
TTCTTCAGGATCCAGCTGGTTCTTGTAGCTTCACCCAAGACACCAGCTGGATCCTGAAGAAGAAGGGTGAAGACTTCTGTGGAAGCAAGAGCGAGAAGGCTTGGAGAATTTGTCAGGGTCTTCAGCCTGTTCTCTGTAACTTTTGCTAAGCTATAACCACTGGCCAAAACTGGTCAGCGCGGTGCACAACCAGGTGGTGAGTTCAAGCCAGAGGTGAAGAGCTACAACTCCCATCATCCCTGCTGGGCTGATATCAAATTGGCACTGAGAACAAAACTAAACATCATTTAAAAAAATAACAGCAAGAATAGATGCTATATCTTGACTTTCTAGAAGCACATCTCAGTGAAAGGAAGGGCCAGTAACATCAAAGGGACTTACTCTAAACTGGTCTAAGGCTGCAGTTGTATGCCATCCAGCTTCATCTATTGACCATATCATTCTTATACTGTAGGATTTTCTCTAGACACATATTTCAGTCTCTTTTATTTTTTATTTGTCTTTCCTCTCATTTCCCCAATTCTGAAAAAACCTTCTCTTGACCCCTCCTCTTTGTCTAGCTATCGTCCGATTTCACTTCTTCCCTTTCTTTCTAAGGTTTTGGAATGGGTTGTTTATTCTCGCTGTCTTGAGTTTCTTGAAGCCAACTCCATCCTTGATCCCTTTCAGTCTGGTTTCCGCCCAAGGCATTCCACAGAGACAGCTCTCACTAAGATCTCGAATGACCTTTTACAGGCCAAGGCTAATGGCCTTTACTCTGTTCTCATCCTTCTCGATTTGTCTGCAGCCTTCGACACTGTGGATCACTGTCTCCTAATTGACATACTCTCTGACCTTGGGTTCTCAGACTCTGTTCTTGACTGGTTTAGATCTTACTTGTCTGGCAGATCTTTTGCAGTAGTTGCAGGTGGTCAGACTTCTTCTCCCGTTCCCTTATCTGTTGGAGGTCCCCAGGGCTCTGTTCTGGGTCCCCTTCTGTTTTCTCTCTACACACTGTCCTTAGGTAAACTCATCAGCTCTTTTGTTTTTTCCTACCATCTGTATGCCGATGACACTCAGTTGTATCTTTCCACCCCTGACCTTTCTCCAAGGCTTGAACAGCAAGTTTCGTCTTGCCTTACAGCTGTCTCGCAGTGGATGCGCCATCGGCGTTTGAAGCTCAACATGTCCAAGACGGATCTTCTTGCCTTTCCTCCTAAGCCCACCCTTCAACACTCCTTTTCTGTCTCTGTGGACAACATTTCTATTCAACCAGTCCAGAAAGCCCGCAGTCTTGGTTTTATCTTTGACTCTTCTCTGTCGTGTATCCCTTAGATCCAGGCCACAGCCAAGGCTTGTTGATTCTTTTTGTACAATATTGCCAAAATCCGACCATATCTCTCCGCCTCTACTGCCAAGATCCTGGTCCATGCCCTAGTGATCTCACGACTTGATTACTGTAACGTCCTCCTGGCTGGGCTTCCTCTTTCTCACCACC
>NW_024828454.1:0-1477 GCF_019175285.1 Sceloporus undulatus
GTTAATGTGGATAACCTGTGTGTGTACAGAGATATATATATGTGTATATGTGTGTGTGTGTGTGTGTGTGTATGTGAGTACAGTCGGTCCTTCTTATACACGGATTTTTTATACACGGATTTAAGCATAAATGGTTTGAAAATGTTCCGAAAAAGTATAAATTTACCTTGATGTTCCATTTTTTATTAGGGACACCATTTTGCTATGTCATTATACTTAATGGGACTTGAGCATACATGGATTTTGTTATACACGGGGGATCTTGGAACCAAACCCCAGCATATAACAAGGATCCACTGTATGTCTGTGTATATATGGACAGGTTACTCACCTGTAACAGTATTTCTTCGAGTGGTCATCTGCGAATACATACAAATGGGTTTCATTGTGCCTGCGCAGTGCTGTTTGGAAACTTCTAGAATCACTGGGCAAAGTACACTTTGCAACATATAGAAACTTTTTGGTGGTAGCCCCGCCCCCTCCTATAAAGCCCCGGTTCCCGCTCTTTTCCCCAGTTCCAAAAATTTTCCGCCACGTAGGCGATGTCAACAGAGCCAAACCGAGCAGGACACCGAGGGGAGGATGGGCAGGATTTGTATGTATTCGCAGATGACCACTCGAAGAAATACTGTTACAGGTGAGATCCCTTCCATTAAGGTCTGGACATAGGCGCCCATGCAAGCAGTGTAGTTGGTCGTCTTCATCGCCAACACAGCCGCTGCATAAGCCTTCCTCGCCAATGCGTCAATCTTCTAAGCCTCCTTATCCATCGGGGAGGTGGCTTGACGCTGTGTCGAGGTCTGTTGGACGCCCTCCACAATCGCTGAATTCTGACGTGGGTGAGAGGTCAACCAAGGCGAATTCGGAGCGGAAACCCTGTAGAGGGACACTATCTTGCGTGGTGGACCGAGGAGTGAGGAGGGAGCATCCCACAAACGCTTGACCAGAGTTTCCAGTGAGGGCAGAAATGGAATGGAGGGTGGCATGTGGACCCGGCTATGGACGCGCCTCTCAACAGGATTTTGGCCTCTTCCTCCGGGTAGGCTAGTTGGATGTCCAGAGCCCTGGACATCTTGATGACATGCTCCCCGAAGGACCAGACATCATCCGTCGGAGAAGCAGCCTCCGAAGCAGGTGTGTGTACAGTATATGTGTGTGTATATATATATGTGTGTGTGTGTGTGTGTGTGTGTGTGTGTGTATATATGTATATCCATATTTATATGTTTGTGAGTATATATGTGTGTGTGTATTATATGTTTGTTTGCATATACATGTGTGTGAATGTTTATGTGTGTGTCTAGATATATGAGTGTTTGTGTGTGACTATATATATATATGTATAAATAAATTTCTATATGAATATATATATAAGATTACAGACATATCTGTGGTTGTATATATATGTGTGTGTGTTTGTATACATATAGATATATATTTCTTTGTGTATATGTGTGTGTTTGTGTGAGATTGTTTG
>NW_024828455.1:0-1477 GCF_019175285.1 Sceloporus undulatus
TGAACTATGACTATATTTATACGTAGCTCCACAGCTACACCTCCCCCCCACACACTGGGACTTGTGAGGGATAGAGAGAGAGATCTAGTTTCCTTTCTTGCTAACCCAGAGCAATCAGTAGCCGAGTTAAGGCACGTGTATAGGAGCAGAGAGACAGCAGATGCTTTTTAAGAAAGAAGTTTATTTTAAAAAGGGATAGAATAGGAAAGAAAGAATCTATATCACTCTTGCAAAGCCCCCTTGCCTTGCAGGTCCAAAGAACATAGTTATAAATAATAAATAATAATAAAAATTTTATTTGTATACCGCCCTTCCAACAATCAGGGCGGTGAACAACATATAATAACATCAATACAATATAACAAATACATACATTAAAAATATACAGCTCACTAGCATTAAAAATGATACTAAAACCCCCCATTAGCCAGCTACCATTGCTGTCAAGGAGGGGAAGACTAACTAGGACTTTATTTGGGGAAAGCTACCTGAAATAGGAAGGTTTTTAAGTCCTTCCTAAACTGGGCCAGGGAGGTGGCCGAGCAGAGCTCTATGGGCAGCGTATTCCAGAGGGCCGGGGCGACGATGGAATATGACCTCTTCATTGTGGAGGTAAGTCTAGCCCCTGGAACCCTCAATAGTTGCTGCCCAGATGTTCTGAGGGTGCGAGGCGGATTGTATGGAGAGAGGCAGTCCTTTAGGTATCCTGGGCCCAAGCCATGTAGGGCTTTATAGGTTATTACCAACACCTTGTATTGCGCCTGGAAGCGAATGGGCAGCCAATGCAGATCTTTGAGTACAGGTGTAATATGACTGGTCCTGGAGGTGCCAGTGACCAGTCTGGCTGCCATATTCTGTACCATCTGCAGCTTCCGGGTGTGGTACAAGGGTTGCCCCATGTAGAGTGCATTGCAGAAGTCCAATCGAGAGCTTACCAGAGCGTGTACCACCGTTTCAAGGTCCCTCTGGGCCAGGTATGGGCGCAGCTGGCGGATAAGCCGAAGCTGATAACAGGTGCTCCTGACCGTCGCATTCACCTGAGATGTAAGGTGAAGCAGCGAATCGAGGAGCACCCCCAGACTGCGCACAGAGTCCTTCACAGGAAGCGTGATCCCGTTCAGGACAGGTGGAACCACCGCCATTCCTGGACCAGGGGAACCTATCACAAGTACCTCCGTTTTCTCTGGATTCAGATTGAGTCGGTTTTCCCTCATCCAGCCCATTACTGACTCCAGACAGGCCACGAGAGGAGAGACTCCATCCTCGGTCACTGCATCAGTCGGAGACATAGAGAAGACTATTTGGGTGTCATCAGCGTACTGATAACCCCGCGCCCCATGTCTCCGGATGATCTCTCCCAGCGGTTTCATGTAAATGTTGAAAAGCATGGGAGACAGAATGGCTCCTTGAGGGACCCCAGATGTAAGGGCCCTCTTGTCGGAGCACACGTCTCCCAGCTGCACCATCTGGGACCTCC
>NW_024828456.1:0-1477 GCF_019175285.1 Sceloporus undulatus
CTAGAGTTCATCCAGGGGTCATTAAGGGTTATCATGGATTCCAAAATGTATATGGAGCAGCATGGGTAACACAGAGGAAGGCAATGATGGCAAAACGGCTCTGAACAACTCTTGCCAAGAGAACTCATTGAGATAGCTATTGTGCAAGTTTACATATAGTACTCCAAGGCTATTTGTTACTTAGGTATTAATTATTTGTTTTGTATTGACAGAAACATATCATTATATAACAAAAACCCATGAAAGGTTTGCATTAGGGTCACCATAAGTTGGAAACAACTTGGAAGGCATGCAACAAGTTCTACTTTGGGGGGGGAGGACAGATGGGGCGTAAATAAAGATGATGGTGATGGTAATAGCGTGAAAGAGACCCCTCCCCACCGGTCTTTCCGTTCCCTGCGCCGCAGTGTTCGCCGTGGAAGGACAACGCGTGTTGCACGCTCAACACCAGCCAGGAGGCCCATGAGGACACCTCCTATCTATACAACTTCAACTGGAACCACTGCGGCATCATGTCTGAAAAATGCAAGGCCCATTTTATCCAGGACACCTGCCTGTATGAATGTTCACCCAACCTGGGTCCCTGGGTTGTCCAGGTGAGTAGGGGCATTGATGTGGCCGGGGGGGGGGGGGGTCTGTGGGGTCCAGACCCCCCTTCCATTAATTTATGTTAAAAATAATATCAACCAAACCTAACCTAATCTCAAAATGTGATGGCAGTTAGTCTGGACCTCCCCTTCCCAAAATCCTGGCTACGTTCCTGGTAGGCGATCTCTGAAGACCCTCCCTTTCTGTATCCCCCCCTCCTCAATATCATCCCAAAAGAATTCCCAAAAGAAGGAGCTCTGCGATGCTTCAAAGATAAAATTCTTCTTCTATGGTAGAACTAGAACCCTAGAACCGGTGCTAATGCAAAGACATGGTAGACTCTTTAGTTTTGGAGAGGAGCATAATCTGTCTCCTCGTTTTTACAGTACTTGATATATTTAGTTTCTCCCAATCAATCATCAATCTGTGTGGCTCACTTCTTAGTTTAATAATAATAATAACAATAATAATAATACATTTCTTACCCACCTCTTCCCATAGATTGAGACAGGGAACAACAACAATGAAGAGATATAACCAACATCAGTTAAAAAACACCAGCTAAAATATACATCAGTTTAAAATGACAAATAAATGTACACTTTGGGTCCCAATCTTGGGAGAAAAGCAGGATTAAAATATAACAACAACATCAGGGGATGCTTTGACTCAGAGTTCCTGCATGGCAGAAGGGGCTGGACTGGATGGCCCTTCTTGGGGTCTCTTCCAACTCTGTGATTCTAGACACAGGTCAAAATGATCCATATTTAAAATTCACCATTTTCATCTGGAAAGCCCAAATGATGATAAAACAAACAATAGTACTCCAGTTTGATAGTTTAAGCCAGGGGTAGGCAACCTTTTTGAGCCGGGGGCCGGGTTGCTGTCC
>NW_024828457.1:0-1477 GCF_019175285.1 Sceloporus undulatus
TATTCCTAGGCCTGCATTTTGCTCTCTTTGTTCTCAGTTCAGATGGTATGGAGGGCTATTTCTTCCAGACTGGAGCCTCCTCCTTCTGGCCATTGGCTCCTGGGAGATTCCCAAAGTCCAGGAAATGTAACATCTATTTGCAACACAAAAAAGATGCTTCTTTGCAATCCAGCATGTCTCTATCCTTTGTGTGGTCCAGGCAGCCAAAGGCTTTGCTATAAGGCAGCATCAGCACTGCAGAAATAATCCAGTTTGACACCACTTTAACTCCCATGGCTTGATGCTGTGGAATTCTGGGAATGGTACTTTGTTGTGACACCAGAACTCCACCTTCACGTTTTGTGAAGGACGGGACAGTTGGCCTTCCATGTTTGTGGCTTTGACGTTTTGCAGATTTGAGTATTTTTGGTTCTGATTAATATCACCTCCCTAGGAATCTCTAGGTTCTCCAGCGCAACCCTGCCAGAAGTTGACCATAGAGGTGTGATGGAGGACCTAGAAGTTCCTAGAGCAAACACTTCTCTGCAGGTCCTCCAGAATGGTTCTGTTATCAACCTCTGGCAGATGTTGACCATAGAGTTTCACAGGAGGAGCTGGAGAATCTTAGAGAGATGTTCTCTTGCGTAAAAAGAACAGTGTGTTTCCATTTGTGGTTTTTCCACTGTCACAGGGGTCCTTCACCCCGAACCCCAGCGAATGTGGAGGGACCACTGTACTTTCCAGTCCCCTTCTTATCATGCTTCTGAATGCTTTTGAACAGTCAGTACTTGGGTTCTACCTATTAGTTTGTTTCATTGTTCGTCCTTGTTATCTCTGCGACTGAAAGGCATGACAGCCAGCGTGGCCTAGTGGTTTGAGCATTGGGATCTGGCTCTGGGGACCAGGATCCCATTCCCTTCTGGAGCACGAGAAACCTTGGACAAGTCACACTCTCTCAGCCTCCTCAGGGGAAGGCGATGGCCAACCTCCCCTGAACAAATTGTGCCAAGAAAACCCATGAGAAGGTTGCCTTTGGATTGCCACAAGGTGGAAGGCACACAACGACAACAGACAAGGTAGGACACACTTCTGCCTGGGGAAAATGGAGGACAGGGTCAAAGAAAAGCTCAAAACACTCCTATCACTCGAAGTCCATGCTTCTCAGTGATGCTCACAATGGAGGAGATTTTGGACGTCTTCCTGATCAGAAGAGTGACCAGTCCCCCTCTATTCCTCCCCATTCCCCCCCAAATGTCCTCCCCCAGTTATGGGCCAGAGGCCTAGCCCCCTCCCCCTCCCCTCCCCTCTTATGGAGCCAGCCACTCTCTGCCCCACAGACCCCCAAATCAGGGGGCCAGAGACCCAACCCCTCCCTCCCTTTGAGGTCTTTCCTTTTGGGAGGGGGGGGTCTCTTCCCCAGCCTTGGGGCCAATCTTCCTGTAGACCCCAGCCCTGCTCCCCTTCTAGGGCCAGTCCCCCTTCTTCCCCTGAGCCCCCC
>NW_024828458.1:0-1477 GCF_019175285.1 Sceloporus undulatus
TAATTGTTCCGGGTTACGAATGTTTTTCGGGTTACGAAAAAAATTTTGGTGCTTTTTTCGGCTTTTTCGCACAGAATCGCGGCTTTTCCCCATTAGCGCCTATGGCATTTCGGCTTACGAAGGCTTTTCGGGTTACGAAAGCAGCCGCGGAACGAATTAATTTCGTAACCCGAGGGAGCAGTGTAATAATAATTTGTTTTAATAGGAATATTACAAATTTCAAATGAATTTTTTTGGGGGAGGAAGTTTTGTCATGGTCTGAGATGTCTATCTTTATGAAAAGCAGAGCCTGAAATTAACCAGTTAAATAACTTATTAAGTTATTAATTTGTTTGATTTTTTTTTTTGTGTGCATTTGTCCATTAATCACTAGCTCCTCCAATTAATATTGAAGTTAAAAATATGCTTTAGTGAATTGGGTCATTAGAATTCATTAGGGTATGTGCCTCTTCCTCTGTCAGATTCAGAAAAACAGAAAGGCTTGCTGCTTAGGGGGAGAAGTAGTAGTAGAAACGAGAACAGAAGCATAAATAGCAAAAAGAATAAATAGCAATTGAAGAATATAAAAGAAGAAAACAGTGAATCTTGGGATAGAATAGGGAAGGCAAGAAGAAAGTGATCTGTTTGTAGGTCAAGTCCTTCAAACAGCCAGGGCCCTTTCAGAACACTGAAGCTTTTAGGCCTGGATGGTAGATACCCAACTATAGGGAAGGAATTGTTTGGAGTCTTTCTGAGGGACAGAGGATCATTGCAACTCTTCAGTACTTCTCCTCCTTGACTGATTATATTCTGCACTGGTTACTTTTGTTTGTTGCTGCACTATGTACATTCTTGTGTAATATTATTTCAGGTGAGTTGCAATGAATGCCTTTGTAATCTATTTTGTGTATACTGTGCTATGTGTGTGTGTTGTGTGCCTTCAAGTCTCTTCCGACTTATGGCAACCCTAAAGCAAACCTATCATGGAGTTTTGTTGGCAAGATTTGTTCAGAGGGAGTTTGCCATTGCTTTCCCCTGAGGCTGAGAGCATGTGACTTGCTCAAGGTCACCCAGTGGATTTCATGGTCGAACTGAGAACTGAACCCTGGTCCCCAAAGTCAGAGTCCAACACTCACCATGCTATGCATAGCTATGCTATGCTATGCACCTGGATAATTAAGTGAGTTTTTCTCCTTCCCCTACCCACCCATTTCCTTCTCTCTTGGCTTATTTCTCTCTCAAACTTTCCACTGATCACATTCTGGTTTTAACACCTCCTCCTACCTCTCTTTTTCATTTTGGAATTATAGTAAAATAGCCACAGACAAAAGTGGCCTTCTCAGATACCTCATTCAAAAGAGATAACACAAACTGAGTTTCTTATCCCAGGCTCCTGCATGCAAACCTGTGACTGATATGCAGACCACTCTTTTTGGTTGGGAATGGGGAGGAGGAAAGGATGCCATGATTCCATTGTGCAGGAAAGGTTGGGAATGGG
>NW_024828459.1:0-879 GCF_019175285.1 Sceloporus undulatus
AATCTGGATAGACACTTCCTCCAAACAAAAAGTATTTCACGCTTCCACTTTCTCTCCTTTCTGGAAATGCTGATGCCTCAAGGGCTGGATCCTAAGCAAAACAGAGATAAGGTTTGAACTGCAATTCAGAGGTCAAGGTTTGAATGTGATTTTTGATGTAATTTACTATTTTCAACGTCCAACTGTATAAATCATTTAATTTTTTAAAAAAAAATTGTTACAATTTTAATCCGTTTGCATTGTTTTGAATTTGTACTGAATTAAATGTATTGTTAGCCACCCTGAGTTCCTATATTGGGAGAAAGGATGGATGTATATAAATAAACTGGAGATCCCTTGAAGATCCATGGGTTTCTTGGTGTAAATAGCCCCTCTACCAATAGAGACAGAGACTGAATGAGTCTGTCCAGAATTGCCATGGGTCATTTTTGGCACTTGGGTTGTATCTCCATTGCCCAAACCTAGCACTTTGACACCATGAAGCTTCCAGGACTCTGTCCAACAGAATCCTGGGATTTCATCTTTCAGGTACTTAGAATTATATAGCAACTCATGAAGGACTGGGGTGGATCCACCGCCGGTAACATGGCACCAAACTGGTACAATTGGATAATATGTAGAGGACTTTGGTTGTCTACTTTCTGGTGTCCCTTCATCTCTCTTATAGCGTTGTGAATTCAGGTCCTGAGGTTTGTGAGCTAAAACCTAGGGCTTGGGGCAGGGCCTCTAGCGATCTCATTCAGCCTAATGCATAAATTACAAACCACAGTCGCTCACAGTTTGTCATTCAAATCTACTCAAGATACTTTCTTGTGTAGAAATGAAGAGAGAAATTTTTAAAGGTCTGTTCCCAGATCAAGGAGAAATGAGAGAATTATT
>NW_024828459.1:979-1477 GCF_019175285.1 Sceloporus undulatus
TTTCGGGCTATGTGGCCACGTTCTAGAAGAGTTTCTTCTGATGTTTGCCCAGAATCTGTGTCTGGCATTTTCAGAGATTCCAGCCACAGATGCTGACGAAATATGAGGAAGAAACTCTTCTAGAACATGGCCACATAGTCACAAAAAGTCCACAAAAACCTAATGGTTTTTGTAATGGTTTTTAATTGTTCTTTGTATTTTTATGTAGTTAATTCCTGCTGTTAGCCGCCCTGATCACTGGAAGGGCGGGATAAAAATAAAAATTTTATTATTATTATTATTTAAGGATAAAAAGCATTTAATTTAGCCTCCTTCTTTCTAGCCAGATGGTGAATGCAGAGTATAGTAGTGAGCCCTTGTACCACCACAACTGAGAGAAAGCAAGAAACTAAACCAAACCATAGACCCCTGAAATTTTTCTAGTTGAAGAAACCAATGAACTATGCCTCGAAAATTATAATAAGCTACTGCTCTCACATCTGATCTGGATGTTTGCAC
>NW_024828460.1:0-1477 GCF_019175285.1 Sceloporus undulatus
AGATGGTAGATGGATGACTGACAGACAGACAGAGTGACAGTCTTTTGACGTGTATTTTGTCGAGAGGCTCCATCCCTTGCTGCCTCCATTCTCAGAGGCCGGCAGGGGGCGCTCATCCCAGGGCTCTCCGCGGCCGCTCTAGCCCGCCTCCCCGTTCTCTATGGCCCAGCCATAGAGAGGCCGCGAGTGCGCCTCCTGAACCCTTCCGCCCGGAAACCGGTGCCCGAGTCGGAAGGGGCCGGTCTCCGCGGCCTGTCCCCTCCCTCCCTCCCTCCCTGGGGCTCCCTCCACAGCGGCGCTCAGCGGAACCAAAATGCGAGGAGGAGGAGGAGCCGGGAGGGGCGGGGAAGGAGGCAGCGGCGAGGCGGGAGCGGAGACATGAGCACCACCAAGGACGTCACCTGCAGGTCGGACGGAGGCAGGGAGGGAGGGAGCGGGCAGCCCCCCCCCCCCCCCCGCCCGGAAAGCCCCGCCCCCCCCGCCCCCCCTCGCCCCTTTCCCTCCCCCTGGGAACACGGCGCCACCCCCGCCTTCCCCGCCCTCCGCAGCATCAGCAGCTCGTTAGACTGGGCTTCGCAGGACACTCGTTATTGTTATTGTTATTATTGTAGTCTTTCTTTTCTTGCCCACTTCAGCATGGCATTCTCCTCAGGACCATTGCTGTTATTGTTATTACTGTTATTGTTGTTGTTATTGTTGTTGTTGTCTTTTTCCCCACCCACTTTTGTATGGAATTCTCCTCAGGGCCCTAATACTACTACTACTAGTAGTAGTAATACTAATTGTCGTCTTCCTTTCCCTCTGCCTACTTTTGCAGGGCCCTAATAATCATAGGCATGATCCCTGTAGTCCTTTTCCTTGCCCACTTCAGCATGGGCTTCTCCTCAGGACCCCAATAATCGTCACCATAAAAACTGTAGTCCTTTCTCTGGCCGAGTTTAGCATGGACTTCTCAGGACTCATAATAATAATAATAATAATAATAATAATAATAATAATAATAATAATAATAATAGTCCTTTCTCCTGTAGCTTGCATGGGCCCCAAAACCATAGTGATAGCCATAACAAAGAGGTGGTGGAGGAGGAGGAGGAGACACATTTCGTGGAGGGAGAAGTGTGTACAAGGGGCCCTTGAAGGCAAGGGGAGTGTGGCCTGCGAGATAAGTGTCGCTCTGCCCAACCGCAAAGGAGGGCAAGGCACACCGCGAAATGTAGGACATTCAAGAAGAATGGAGGGCCTGGACAAAGCACAGTGAAGAACTCTCTAAGATATATGAGTTCTTTTCGTAGGGTTGATTTACAGCTATATTTCATAGACTGTGCAGTATTTTATTCTCTACTCATCTGTATTTTTCTGATGAACCTATCTTTGTTGAGATGCATTGTTGGCTTACAGTATACTGTATATATGCAACTATCGTATGATGCCATATATAAGCCAAGGGCAGGCTTGGGGGCCAATGTTATGGATTTGG
>NW_024828461.1:0-1477 GCF_019175285.1 Sceloporus undulatus
ATAAAAAAATTAACCCTGTGCCTGGCTCTTTAAAAAAAGGGAGGAGGAGGAGGACACTTTCCGATGCCCTGCAAAACGTCACCATGACAATCGCTTGATTGACAGCGGCCACCTCGCCGGCAGACACAGAATGCATTCGATTTCAAACAGAATGCATTCGATTTCAAATTTGTAGTGGGCACTTGCTAACGGAGCGATTCAGGGGAGGGGCATCCGGATCATCCCAGTTCCCTCCATGTCTTTTAGGCCAGTATGAATGGGGCCTAAGAAAACCCTGTGACAGGGTAGACTTTTAGAGTCACCTTAAATCCAAAATGACTTGAAGTCACACAACAACAACAGTTCTTGGAAACACTTACTGAGTAGAAGATAATTTCTTGAGTAGTCATTCAGGGAATTGTTCTGTACAAAATACATTATACGTTTCTGCACCAAAAACATGTTTTTATAGATTTTACTGTTTCCTGCATGTTTTTTTTCTAACTATGAAAATCTGGGAAGAAATTAAAAAGATACTTAGGAAAAATGGGGAAAGTAATATTTATCTCTCTTGGACAGAATTGCAGTAATAAAAGCAAATGTTTTGGCCGAAGCTTTATTTCTTTTTCAAATGATCCCTATAAGATACAGAATACCTTTTGTACAATGATAAAAAGAGATTTTCAGATTTATCTGACAGGCAAGGAAACCCAAAATAAAATTTAAAACACTGTACGATGCTACATACAGGGGCAGCTTGAGAGCCCTTAGTGTCACGTTGTATTACAAGGTTGTTTCCATATGATTGAAGGAATGAATATTGCTTAGAGATGTAAGCAAGTTGGAATTTGAAGGCCATAATTTAAGATTTGCTTACCATGGTTTACCTTTGGTATGGTAAAGCTAAGGAATGTTATATCTTGAACAAAACAGTTGGAGGCTTAAATCAAGAGAGATTATTCTTAAAGAAGGCAAAGGTCTTAATTGGTTTGCTTATGTGCAATTGTGGGCAGATTTGATCAACACAAGAGAAATGCAACCACAGAGGTTAGAGAAAATGAGTTTTATTTAGCGTTATGTAAAGGTGATGACCATATAATTTGAAAAGCATATAAATGGCTTCTGAAACAATGGCCCAAAATTTGCTTTGTGCGGTGATTTAAAACAAAGCCTGTACAAAATGATTTGCAGATGGTATCTAACTCCAAATGAGCTGTCAAAAATGTCCCAGAACGTTTCAAATCCATTTGAGGATGTCAAGATAAGAAGGGTTCCTTTTTTCTCATGGGGTAGACATGTAAGAAGATAAAAAGTTACTGGTCTAAGCTTTATATATGAATCCCAAAAAATTTAAAAGTAGATTTTGTGATGTTACCAGAAATATTTTTATTGATTATTATGGATAAAGAACTGGAGACCAAATATAGGCCTGTTACAGACAGCCAAAATAAAGCTGCTTCGAGTCACAGTGGAGGTATGGTGGTTCAATGATGCATGC
>NW_024828462.1:0-1477 GCF_019175285.1 Sceloporus undulatus
GCCAGACCCCAAACAGCTCAAGGTTGTGGAAGCTGGCTTGCATCTGAAGAGTTCCATGCTGGAACTGGATATTGTTCCAGATCTCCCCAAGGGCTCTTCCGGTGCTGAATACTGACACATGCGACTGCTATATGAGAAGGTTGAATGTTGATAAATTATGCTTCAGCAGTCCAGCCTTTTCACTGTTAGGATATGGCAACCTTATCCCCATAACATATAGTATATCCTCCAACTGTCTTGATTTGGCAGCGACATCCCAATTAATTCTCTGTTGTCCCACTTTTCCAGCTAACCTTTAAATGTCCCGGTTTCTCCCTCCTCCTCTCCCTTTCCTCCTTTGTCTTGAGCTTACCTCCATTGCTGCAAGCTGAGTTGAAAGTGCAAAAGTAGTTTGCACGCAGTTAACTCCGCAGGCTCCTGTAGGCTCCGGCAAAAGCAAACTGCTGCAGTCTCTCCTAGCTTGTGCATTTCCCCTCATTAATCACTTTTGCTATGACAACCACATTCTGATGCTGCTTGGCCACATGTCTCCCACCTTTGATCTGTGAAATGTTGCAAGGTATGCAATGGTAGAATTGGGCTCTTAAGCTAATTCTTCCCAGACTGTCCTTAGCAATAAAATTCCCCATTGATGCCTATCTGGGGGTCTTGGGCCACTATGCACACCTTTCCTGGGAGGCCAATAGAATATGGTTGCCCGAGGGTTTTATAGTGCAGAAACAAACAATGAAAGTCAAAGTACTCAAGAGTGATCCATCTCCCCTCCCAGTAACAATGAGAACCATGCCAACAGGTCGGCAACAGTGGAAAAATCACTCTCACAGTTTATTGTCAGTCTTTATATCTTTTTCCAGTCTAAAACTGCCAAGCATTGCCAAAAGTATCCAACCAAAGCCCAGTGCAGATGGGCCATGTATGCTGATATTAGGGCTTGATACGGCACAGCATCCATATGCACCAAGCTCTCATATTGGTGCTATTACGTCACAAGGCTGTGGCCCCACCCACATGCCTCTGTGCAGAAGAGGCGTCATAGGGCTGCATCACAGCCCTTATGACGGCGCAAAAAAGGAGCCGTCTAGAGCAGGTCCTTTTGGATGGCGCATCTGTGCTGCAGCATATGGATGCTGCAGCATAGACGCGGGGCTTACAAGGACGGCTTCTAGCCGCCCATCTGTAATGCCCCCAAGTCACTAATATAAACTTATTCTTTCTGTAGCACTGGTTAGCTCACTGGTGTCATTAAAGGAGTGCGGGGAATGGGGACTGCACTGGGTGACACCATCAGAGCGGATAAACAACAAGAATAGCTAGGGAGAAACTAATAATACATTAGAGAAACTAACGCTCTATTACAACTATCACACTATGCTCTTAAAGAGGTACTATTCCAGTGTGACTCCTCTAGCAGCCTCCTGTTGCATGCTGGGATTGGCAGTTTTAAGGAGCTGAACTTCTCTGCCTGAGAATTCTAAAT
>NW_024828463.1:0-930 GCF_019175285.1 Sceloporus undulatus
TTCACAAGCAACAAAACTTGTGAAACATACTAAGGCGGGGTACAGGCCGCCAGAAAGACACGCGTCCCCGGCATCACTTTTTCCTCTGCAGAAGCGTCGCAACAACCAAATTGAGCAGTGCTGTTGCGGAGCAAAAAAGGAGCGCACGGAAGTGACTCCTTTTTGTTCTGCACTTCTGCCGCCCCGAAGCGCCAGCAATGGCGAGGGTACATTGCAGTTGCGCCTCCCTGTTTGGAAGTGGCACATCTGCAATGTCACCATTATGCGCCACGTATGGTGGGTGTGCTGCAGCTGCGGCGCCCTCGTCACTTGCGAGGGTTGCCATCTGTGTGGGCACTCCGCCTACCAGGCAACCCTCACACGTGACGAAGGTGCCTCAAAGGTTTCTAAAGGCTTCTAAAAACAGATCAAAGCGGCTAACAGTAAAAGCACTGGTAAAACACAATGACAACTTGTCATTGTTGGGTCCCAAACCCTCTCAATTCCTCCCATCCACAATAAAATACAATTAAATTCTTAAACAATTATGAAAATAATTATTAAAAATAAAGCAGAAGTAGTTAGAGCAATTGTTGAACAATTAAATTAATAAGAGATTGCTGGAATGCTAATCTGGAAAGAGATATGTCTTGAAGGCCTTTTTAAAGCCTTAAAGACTGGTGATATATCGGATCTTTTCCGGACATTGTTCCATAACTTGGGAGAAGGTCCTCTGTGTAACTGCAGAGAGCCTTGTTATTGCTGGCTGCAGTAAGTTTTTACTAGAGGACCTCAATGTGTGGAGCAGATTACATGGGAGAAGGAGATCCCGTAAGTAAGATGGACCCAAGCCATGAAGGGCTTTAAAGGTTATAACCAAGACCTTGTACTGTCCCCGGAAATTAATGGGCAGCCATTATAGGTGTGATATGAACACCTCTAGATATTCCA
>NW_024828463.1:1030-1477 GCF_019175285.1 Sceloporus undulatus
ACGGAGGTGCTGATTGTTGGAGGTCCTAATCCAGGTATGGAGGTTTGACAACCGGTCCTGGAAGCGGTCGCACTTCCCCTAAAGGACTATGTTTGCAGTTTGGGGGTGCTCCTGAATCTGTCACTCCAGATGTCATCTCAGATAGATGCGACAGCAAGGAGTGCCCGTTGTTAGCTTTGGTTGATACGCCAACTGCACCTCTTCCTGGAACCTGAGGACATGAAAACTATGATGCATGCGCTGATAACCTCATGCCTTGACTTCTGCAATGAGCTCTACATAGGGCTATCCTTGCACTTAGTCCGGAAACTTCAACTAATCCAAAATATGGCAGCCAGAGTGGTCAATGGAATATCTAGAGGTGTCCATATCACACCTATAATGGCTGCCCATTAATTTCCGGGGACAGTACAAGGTCTTGGTTATAACCTTTAAAGCCCTTCATGG
>NW_024828464.1:0-1477 GCF_019175285.1 Sceloporus undulatus
TTTGATGCCTTGGTGGGAAGCATTCTGTGTGAGGTAATTTCCAAACCTAGTTGTCCTAAGGCCGAGAAGAAATAGAAGTCAGAGTAACTTGGAAATTCTCCATATTCATAAAACACCAGAGACTCATTAGGTAGCATAGCAGCTTAGGTTTACTCTACTCTACTGCACTATATACTTGTATATACTATACCTGAACAAGTTCTAATTGGATTGCAGAGAAAACACAAGAGGAATAGGTGCTACAATTACAAGCCAAAGATGTCTTTTGAGAGAGGTGTTTTTTTACATACAGTGGAACCTTGCCTTATGCGGGGATCTGTTCTGGCCCCCCCCCCCCCCCGTATAAGGTGAATTCAGCCTATGCTGGAGCCCCATTATAATGAATGGGGCTTGTGCACGTGGTGGTGTGGCATGTGTGTGTGGCAACTGCACACGCCATTGAAGATATTACAGCAGGGGTAGGCAATCTTTTTGAGCCGGGGGTCGGGTTGCTGTCCCTCAGACAACTGGGGGGCCGAAGCCAAAAAATAAATAATTAAATAATTTTTTAAAAAAATTAAATTTAAAAATAAACCATGACAAATGTAGGACAAAATTTTCAAATGGAAGACACTTTTTTTAAAAAAATTGAGGACACGTGAAAAAATTTGCTGATTTTTTTAAAAATGTTAATATAAATGCATGTTTCTGAGGCTTCTATAGACAATTGCCCCCCAAAGGCCCTGGTGGCAATCGGCGGCAGGACTGGACTGGGGCCGGTCCCAAGGCCTTGCCGGGCCGCATCCGGCCCGCGGGCCGCAGGTTGCCTACCCCTGTATTACAGCATAGCTTCCATGTAAACTGGAAGTCACGTATGGCACACCCGCATATGAAGCAGGTGCGCTGTATATTGCATATCTATACAAAGATATTGCATATCTTTCTTAGCTTATGTCCATTGTTTCTACACATCTTGCATTCTTCTTTCCCTTCAGTTCACAATATTTGCCTCTTGCTCACTTCCAAAATGACACTAAGGAAATGTGCCTGTTTCCTAAGCTTTATAGATACCAGTAGTTTTGTGCCTCTGACTCCCAAAATGTTACCAGCACAAATTAACTAGCCAATTTTAAAATGTTTTAAAAATACAGATGTTTTTAGTGTTATTTTTCCTAAGTCATCCCAATAAAGTTCTTTAGCATTTGCCTTGTTATTGCTGGATTGCCCTTTGAAATAGTCTAGCAATTAGCTTCGCCTTTCATTGCATGTGGCCTCAGCAGATGACAGGGATCATAAATCAGTGCTTGATTCTTACGTGTTCCCTGTTAAGGTCACTGAATAGATGAGAACAGCTTCCAAACAATCAAGTCACAGTGAAAAAGCCATATTTGAGGACCAAATTGCACTTGGTTTATTTTATTGAAAATAATCCCATTTAAATTTTAAAAATCCTGAAATGACTCACAACAAATGATAAAATAATACAATACTATGAAAA
>NW_024828465.1:0-1477 GCF_019175285.1 Sceloporus undulatus
CTGCAGGGTTGTTGTGAAGGGAAAGGTATATATTTGGAATGTGTGTGTCTGCCTAATACGGATACTGTGGGCTTCTATGCCTACTTTGCAGGTTGCCAGGGGGATGTCCCTCTCCCCAGAAGGGGCTTTGAGGTCCCTCTGTCTGCCTCCTCTTGGCTTTGGCCTAGATTTGGGCTCTTCTCTCTCCCCCCAGACAGAGCCCCCTTCCCATAGGACCCCAGGAAAACTCCTCCTCCCCCCAAAAAATGTTGTTTGCTATGCTCTTGAACCCTCTCCTGTGTGATGCTTTTTATTTGTCACAAAAAACTTATGACTGTGGGCCTCCCTTCTTCTGAACCCCATCTCAGCCCCTCCGAGAGATGAAAAGGGTGCCCCCTTCCTGGAAAGCAAAAAGGAGGGACTAACCAAGCCAAATTTCTCCCCAAATGAGTAATCAGAAGGGAGGGTCTGTCTCTGCCCCACTTTCCAGGAGGGAGGGCAGTCCTCAAAGCTCTTTCTGTTTTTGGATCACCCTGCCCCGTCCCCCCATGGCCATGCCTCTCCCTAAGGGTCCCCCTAACTCCTTTACTTATAATAAGCCCCCCTATGTACCTGAGCACCAAGGAATCCCCAAGGAAGGGGGAGGGAAGGAAGGAGGGAGGGCGGGAGAGAATCCCTGCCAGGGCCCCTGCCTTTGTTTTGGGGGAGGGGACCAGAGGGGGTTTCTTTCTTCTTATAACCCCCCAAAGGATACTCCAGAAGACCCTCCAGACATACCTCCGAACGAACGAAGGCTCCCCCTACTTCCCTCCCTCCCTCAGAATAGAGGACTATTAGAGAAGCAATGGCTTCAGGGGCTGAGGCTGCACATGCGCACATGCCCCCAAAGCGCCTCCATAGCATATGGAGGAATCGCCAAGGCTTTGCTGCTGGTGCTGCTTATTCTGCTGGTGGCCTTTGCAGGAAGGGAAAGAGTGCGCCAGGGGTTCAGCTAGACTCAGGAGGGAAAGGCAGGAAAGGAAGGCTTTGCTTTGTACATACAGCTCTGTCTGTCTATGTTGTTGTTGTGTGTGTGTGTGTGTGTGTGTGTGTGTGTGTTTGCTTCTTGTGGCTGGGAATGGAGCTGAGGACGGAAGAGAGAACAACGTGTCAGTTTTGTGCAAATTCTGAACTCATCAAAGAGTCCAGTGTGCTGAAATAGCAAAGAACTTTATTGAGAACACATAGTCAGAAATTCAGATTTTAAGTCAGAACTGCCCTCCCCAAGCCAAAGAATACATTAAAACCCCAAAACCTAAACCTCCACCCTTTTCCAAACACAGCCCCCACCTCCAATTCCCACAGTCTATGCCCCACAGGTAACAAGCCCCCCTTTGCCATTCCCAGAAACTAGCTGCCTTTCTGGGAATACCAACCCACAACATTCTTAAGCCACTATCCCACAAATCCCAAATACTATCATTCCCATTACTATTCCAGCCGGCTGCAACAAATCCCA
>NW_024828466.1:0-1477 GCF_019175285.1 Sceloporus undulatus
TTTTTGTCTGTATGTTACCGTGATCCCTTCTACTTTCTCCCACCTGTATCTTATTTCTTTCCTTTGTAACACTTGCGTTAAAAATCTATACTCCTGTCTCTTCTTTAGTACATAAGCCGGGACGTCCCTAAATATTTCAATTTCTTTCCCGTCTATCACAAACCTTTCATCGTAATTTATTTGACATAGTTTCTCCCGAATCCGCATATTATTAAAACAAATAGCTACATCGCGAGGTAGGTTCCTTTCTCTAGCAAATGTTGAATTAATTCTAAAGATTTTTTCGGTTTGCACATCTAATATTTCTTCCTTCATGTCCATAAATCTTGCTAGTTCCGGTATTAACTCTTCCATTAATTGTTCATTTTCCTTTTCCGGTAGGCCTCTAATTTTTACGCTTCTTTCCCTATATCTGATTTCTTGCAAGAGGATATTTTGTCTGTCTTGTTCCCTTTCTATATTTATTTTCTCAGTCCTTTCCTCCAGTTCTTTTGTTCTTTCTGTTACCTCTTCTACGTCTCCCTTTATATCTGAAATTTCTTTTGTAATTTTATCTATTTTTCTAGCTATGCCCTCAATCGCTTTATGCATATCAGCCCGTATTTCTTCACTCGTTTCCTTTAATTCCTGCCTGCTTTGTATTTTAAATTCCCTTAACTCTTTCAAAATTGTCAATGATATATCTGTTTGTTTATTTGACATCTCTATTGAACCTCTCCTTGAGTTAGAGAATACTTTAGTTTGTGTAAAGGGCTGAGTTTGTGTTTGGGTTTTTGACCTTGTGCCTGTTGCCATATTGTTTTAATAGAGCATTTTTTTCCTAATATAATATCCCACTGTTTAGAGCGCAATACTTTGTTTCTATGTAGATATTTTGTTTGTTTGCTTGTTTGTCTTTTTCCCCTAAACTTCTAAGCTAATGTTTTTTATTATTTTTGTTATTTTCTAACTTATATAAGTTCGTTTTCCTTCTTGTTTTCCCCAATCAATTACTTTGACAAATGAACTTAGATTTCTCCCTTACTTACGACAGAAGAGTAAACAAAAACATAGACCAGGTTAACTATGTGGTAATTGCTTAAGAGCACTTTGACAATGTCTATATTGTGTTGATGGGAAATTGCAGACTATAGCCCTGGGCTTACCGTGAGCGACAATGGCTACTCTACAGCCCTCTCCCTCCCTCTAAAGCTGACCCTCCCCAAAGAGACTGCTTCAGAAACAGCGCAAAAGGCCCCTTACAAGTCCACTCAATAACCCCCCTTCTTGGGGAGAATCCTGGGCTCCGTTGGAGCCCAGTTTGTCGCTCAGGAAATGCGGGGAGACCTTGGTCTCTCACCGCTGGCGTCTGCTTTCCCAGTTCTTGTTGAGGAGACCTGTTAGTCCGTGGGGCTGGCACTAGTCCCGCCCCAAACACTCCAAATAGTGTGGCTATTTATTTTTGGTTTGAACTGACCACTTCTTCATATGAAATGAT
>NW_024828467.1:0-1477 GCF_019175285.1 Sceloporus undulatus
CCCTTGGGGTCTCTTCCAACTCTATGATTCTGATTCTATGATTCTAATCATGTTTTAATGTGTCACTTTTTTAGTTGCATTGTTCTTTTAATGTTGTGAGCCGGTCTGGGTACCAGTTCTGGGGAAAGAGTGTGATGATGATGATGATGATCATCATCTTCATCACCTTTGCTTGATGAAGAAGCCAGTGGAGCTTTGAAAGCTTGCAATGTGTATTTTGTGCATTTCCATTGGGCCAATGAAGGCATCACTATTTTGTGGATATGGGATGTTATAGTACTTTGCATGGAAATTAAGCTGGATTTGCTCTGAGCGTAACTTTCACATCCACAATTGGTCATGATGTTGAGACTTTTGCCAAAGTCCTAACTCAGCCCCCAACCTAATGTTCTTGGAAAGGATGAAGAGACCCATTCTGCCGATGCTCAGAGCATGGCTGAATGATGGCCTTCCCATCAGGTCTTAGGGAAACTTCAGCCAGGAAAAGTTACTTAGGTCCATAACACACTGCAGAAAAATTCCAGTTTGAGACCCCCTTTAACTGCCATGGCTCAATGCTATGGAACTCATAGAATCATAGAATTGTAGAGCTGGAAAAGACCCCAAGAAGGGCCATCCAGTCCAACCCCCTTCTGCCATGCAGGAACTCTCAATCAAAGCATCCCTGAATGATGGCCATCCAGGCTCTGTTTAAAGACCTCCAAAGAGGGAGACTCCACCACAATCTCCGAGGAAGGAGTGTGTTCCACTGCCAAACAGCTCTCATTGTCAGGAAGGTCCTCCTAATGTTGAGGCGGAATCTCTTTTCCTGGAGCTTGCATCCATTATTCTATGTTCTAGTTTCTGGAGTGGCAGAAAAAAAGCTTGCTCCCTCCTCAATATGACACCTGTTCAAATATTTAAACGGGGCTGTCATATCACCCCTTAACCTTCTCTTCTCCAGGCTAAACATCCCTAGCTCCCTAAGTCGTTCCTCATAGGGTTTCATGGTTTCCAGGCCCTTCACCATTTTAGTCGCCTTCCTTTGGACACATGGCTCCAGTTTCTCAATGTCCTTTTTGAATTGTGGTGCCCAGAACTGGACACAGTATTCCAGATGGGGCCTGACCAGAGCAGAATAGAGTGGCACTATGACTTCCCTTGATCTGGACACTATACTTCTATTGATGCAGCCTAAAATCGCATTGGCCTTTTCGCTGCCTCATCACACTCTTGACTCATGTTCAATTTACGTTCTACCTGCAGTGTGGATGCAGCCTCAGGCCCCGTACAACCAGGTCAAAATAAAGCTGCTTCAGGTCACTTTGGAGGTATGCTGTTTAAATGATGCATGCATCCTAAGAGTTTGGAAGCTGCGCTAAAGTTGTGCTCCAGTCCCTTGGAGAGAGGCTGGATGGCCATGTGTCACAGTGCCATGCTGCTCCATATAAATTTTGGAATCCATGATAACCCTTAATGACCCCTGGATGAACTCTAG
>NW_024828468.1:0-1477 GCF_019175285.1 Sceloporus undulatus
TATTATTATTATTATTATTATTATTATTATTATTATTATTATTATGTTATGCATCGTAGCCTCTGAAGCAGGATCTCAGCCACTATATTTACTAGGGTGACTGCAAAGTCTGCTTCTGTCAACAGAGGGAAAGGAAGAGGACAGTTCAGTTTTGTCTGCAGTGCCAAGCTGAGATTGTCACTAGGAGTTCGGGGGAGGGGGGGAAGCACTTGTCTCCAACTCCAAGTTCACATTTCATGACACCGCAGAGGAATCTCATTTGAGATTCTGGAGCACTGTGGATGATTCTGGCAGTCAGCAGCAAAGGCATGTGTTCCTTTGCTCTAATTCCAACATTCCCTTTGAAAGAGTAGGATTTTTCAATGATTTCTTTATTAACTCTTTTTGCTCTAGGCTCAGACAAGCTCTCACTACTCTTCAGATCAGTTTTGGACATAGAGATTTCATTGAGAATCATATTCAGTTGCTTATATGTATCTCTCCTTGTTCTTTCTTTTTTTGTTTCCTAAACTTTTGGAAGAAAGCAAATTAAACTTTGAGAAGAAAGCCAATGGATAAGTCTTTGATCTGATGTGCCTCCTGACTGACTTCCCCCAGCCCCAAAGGTAAAGGCTAAGATGTGATCTAGTGTACATTAAAGCATTTCCCCTGCAGTCCATTTTCTTGTGCTGAGAATATAAACCTCCCTCAAAAATGAACAGTGATAGATCTGCCTTCTAAAAATGAATTGCGAAGAGGATGACAAATAAGGAAACACACACACACACACACACACACACACACACACACACACACCATGTGACATGGGAAGTCTCTAATGGGAGACTTTTCCCCAGCAGAATGTCTGCATGTGGAGAATGGGACTGGGAGTAAGATTCACAACATTCAAGGTAGGCAGGGTTATGGGAAAGGTTAACCATTCATCCTCATGATATTGCCCCCAAATCATCCCCTGTACTGTAACTGGACATGGAAAAAACCCCTTCAGTTGTATTCCATGGGAGGTTCATAAGAAGTTTTACTGCTATAGAATATAAGGAGCATGTGGGTTCCCTAGAAAAGCCCAGTGAATTATGTCTCATCAAAGAGATGATGCTTGCCCACCCATGTCTTAACCCTCATGAACTAGGATTAAAAACCATAACCAAACAAACAAACAAACAAACTTGCATTGACTACAATCCTATACAGCTTAGTGTACTGTAGTACTGTGGTAGTTCTGTGTGTGTATCTTTGCTAGACTGGGCCTTTATACTTTATTCCCAGGATTATTGTACAACCTCTGAAGCACTCACCAATCCATTCACACATCCCCTGCTGCTGTTCCATAAATCATTGGGAGTGGGCAGCATTGGAGAAGCATTTAGTTATATCCCCAGCTGTGTATGTATGTGCCTTCAAGTTGCCTGTCATCTTATGATGATCCCATGAAGTATAAGGTGTTGGTTATTACCTATAAATAATAATAATAATAATA
>NW_024828469.1:0-1477 GCF_019175285.1 Sceloporus undulatus
TGGAGTTCACAGGTCCTGTTATTTCCTGAAGAGTCAGTGGCAGTATAATGAACTACTGTCTCTCCTTTGGGAAAAAGATCCCCAGGTGAGTGACTTTTAGTTATTGTTAAGGCAGCTCCTATAATAGCCAGAGATAAGAAAAGGGAAGCAGAAGTCATTCCAGTTCCAACACTCTACATATCTACAAACGTGGACTCTAAATCACAGGTATGGACTTTAGAACCAAGTAGAAATTGATAGTAGTGGACACTGAAGTGCAACCCAGAAACACATTCTGTAATAAAATCTGTAGCATATCCCACAAAGTTTCTGGAGTGATCCCTTTGTGCATCTCAGCCTAACTATGATCTAGCCAATTGTTGATTTCTTTTTATTTCCAAGGGCAAAGTGCAAGGCTAGTCCTACCTGTAGCTTCAGTGAGACAGTCACTGAACAAGAGAGATGAATGCACTGGCCTCTCTTGCTGTGACAAGCCTCTTAATGCTCTCTACCCAGCAGCCTCCAGAACTGACAACTTGAAATGATAGGGGGTACAACAGCTTTCACTTCATTTTCTTCTTCCACAGGGTCAACACCAATTCCTCCTCCCTTTCATTAGACATTGTTACCACTTCTCCATCTTTGCAACACCATCCTATCCATCTCCCTTTGGGGAGAGCAAGGGGCACCAGTGCCACTACCTCCTTCTCTTTAGAGGGAAGGCTGGTGGGGATATAGGCAATACTGTGGTGTCCACCTCCTTTTCAAGGACAGGTGGCACACTTGAAAGTCACAAAAGCAGTTTATATGAATATTTATTTTCTTTCCAAAATACAGAAAGAAAGCAGCAGGAAAGACTGTGGGGCAGGTTACGGACCGCCCATTTGGGGCGGGCTGTACTTGCCCCTTTCCCCGGTTTATCGGGGCCTCAGCTGCCAGAACGGCAGCTGCTGAGGCCCCGATCCGCCGCTTTTCAGGCTGCAGGGAAGCGGCAAAACACCACTTCCCAGCAGCCTGAAAAGGGGTGTCCTTGGGGCTTCAAGCCCCAAGGACACCCTGGGGCAGCAGGGAGGAGGAGAAAGGGGCCGCTTGGCCCCTTTCTCCCTTGCTTCGCTGGGCGCAGCCGTCTGAAGGCTGCGCCCAGCTACGCAAAGCGGCGCTGCAAACCAGGAAGGAGCTCTGAAATGGAGCTCCTTCCTGGTCTGCGCTAAGGGCGCACTAGGTGCCCTGGCGCGGAGCGAGGATGTCACGTCCGCGCCGCCCCATATAGAGGCGGCACGGCCGTGACGTCCTCATGGCGGCGGTCATCTGGAACGGCCGCCATCATTTTTTAGGGTTAGGGAGGTGCGGAAGCACCGCGCCACCCTAACCCTAGTACTTGCTCCGCGCGTACTTTAATGGCGGTGTGTAACCCCCTGAGTAAACAAACAGTCCTTTTCTTGAAAAAGAAAATCCCTCTTTTTTCCTTAGAAGAGGAATTGTTGGATACTTTTAAAAA
>NW_024828470.1:0-1477 GCF_019175285.1 Sceloporus undulatus
CTACCATCATTTTATAATCTTAGCACACCAGAGCTATAGTGACAGGAGCATCCTGCTATACTCCTGTCACTTTCCCCCATGTGATAAAGTCCTATGTTTCTTTCTTTCTTTTCCTCAGAGTTCCACTTGGATTCTTTCAAAGGGACAGTAATAGATATTGACACTCAGAAGTAAGAAATATATTAAGACAGATTCTAAAAGGATAAACAGATTGGCCAAAAGGGCCAGCATCAGGATTGAGTGGGGGAATGACGGCCACATGATGTATGCCCTGACTCCACGCCCAAGCCACTGTCACATTGACCGACCGCATGGCAGGCAGCGTTACAGTACTCCTTTTGCGTGGCGTTCAGATGCTGCACAACTAAAAGAGCTCTGGAAAGTGCTGCTGTAGCAGCAAGGGTGGTTTTTTGCTGATTCCAAAAGGATGGGCTTTCTGCCACTTCTTTTAGAGCCGGCAAAACTCTGGATTGGCTGTAGCCCTGATCCGGTGCACAAAGGGGCAGCCTGATGCCGCCTTGTTAGGGCTGTCTGTTTAGGCCCTAAGCAAGTAAATTAATTATCCTTTATATGTACTAAACCAGCATATAAAACCTGGGGGGTGGGGGAGATAAAAATTGCATTTATGTTATTCACATAGCCTTTTTATGGCATTACTTTTGTCAGCACCATTGTATCCGTGAGGTATTCTAAAAACTGTAAGGATGTATCCATCTTCTGTCTCAATATGATATTCCTCACTTGGGTATCCATGATATTGGATAATTTCGCTCTGTAAAACATAGTACATTTATGTAAAAGTTTCTTCTCCATTTCAGAATGAAGCATTCATTCTAACAGAAGAACATAATTAATGCTAAAAGCAGTTTAAGAATATGGCAGCCATATATCATTGCATAGCATTTAACACTGGATAAGCTACCAGGCCCACCAAAGGCACTACTTTTCTAGGTGGTGGAATTGTGTGTGACTTTTAGTCCAAGTCTCAAGTCA
The DNA here is from genome assembly GCF_019175285.1 of Sceloporus undulatus. Lineage (NCBI taxonomy): Eukaryota > Metazoa > Chordata > Lepidosauria > Squamata > Phrynosomatidae > Sceloporus > Sceloporus undulatus. The sequence continues at coordinate 994 of NW_024828470.1, forward strand.
AGTCTCAGGTCTCTACCCTCAAGTCTCAAGTCCTTGAAGGCTATTTTCAAATCGAGTCTCAAGTCTCAGAGCCAATTTTTAACAGAAAAAAAATGGAGGCAGTACATGTTTCTCAGAGGGAAACAGAAAACATGTTAAACAATGGGTATAATGCAGGGGTTGAGGTCCACTGAGCAGCCTGTTCCCAAAGTACATCAGAGGATCCTTCTAAAACCTTTCAAAAAAGAAGGAGTCCTGGTTGTGCTGTGGTTCAATGCCAGTACTGCAGCCACTCACTCACAAACCACAAGGTTGTGAGTTCAGGGGCTCAGGGTTGACTCAGCCTTGCATCCTTCCAAGGTGGCTAAAATGAATATCCAGCTTGATGGAGATAATTAGCTTACAGTTGTAAACTGCGTAGAGACTGCTCAGTGCAGTATGAAGTGATAGATAAATGAAGCTGCTATTGCCTCAAGCTAATTGCCTAATGCCTTTGCTGCTCCCT